>NC_080782.1:39585382-39885382 GCF_028018385.1 Neofelis nebulosa
GCAGACTGGACCCAGGACCCTGAGAGCTTGTGGGAAACTAGAGTCCAGGACTCTGGACCTTGTGAGTTTCAATCTGTATTTTAACATCTCCAGTTGATTACTGTGTATAATACAATCTGATAAACATAGGCAATAGTTTATTCTCCCTGTGCTAATAAATCTATGGCTGGGGTTGCCAGATATGGAGAAAAACATTTGAATTTTGTTTTGTTTTGTTTTTGTTTTTGTTTTTAAAACATTTGAGTTTCAAGGTCTTTCAAGAGAGTTAATTGGCCAATATTCAGCTTAACTATCAATAAGACTTTTCAAAATAAAAGCATGTATTTTTGTCTGTAAAGTGCTTAAAATATCTTCAAAAATTTCTATTTTTTAAAAGTTACATTTTAGACCATTATCAAGAATATAAACATATACGTATAGGGTGAACTATCAAAATAGTGATAGTATATGTACTAAGCAGTAAAACTTTTGTTTATCTTAATAAAATAAATGGGCTTTGTGGAAGTGAAAAAAGTAGTGATAGCATATAGAATTTAAAAATTAATTATAATTTGTTACTAATCTCTAAAAAGCAAAATGAATGATAAGTCTTGGAAATCATATATAGTAGTTTAATTCTAATTGCTGTTCATTAACAGGGAATAACTGGTTACAAATGGAAACATATCTTTCAATGAAATTTTGTACTGTAAATTTCCTTTTACCATCAGGCACTTATAAGCAAAGATTTGCTGTCCCTCCTGGACACAATAAATAAGTTTGCAGAATGTTTCATTTTACTCTAGATATGAGATATATATATATATATCATATATATATATATATATATATATATATCATATATATATATATCAAGTTTATTCTGCTATTCCTGGTCCCCCATTTATATGTTAAGTATTTTGCTAATTTTATATCTAGATTATTGATTCTGGATTTCATTTTCATTACCCTCTTACATACAAGTTGGATCTTTTCCCTCCCAGATGTCATTAGAGTCGCTTTGTAAAGCTAATTTTCCTTTATCTCTACCTATTTTCTGTTATTAATTTTATTTTCCTTTTTTAATCCCTGTGACCAGTTCTCTTAACCTCTAATTATCTTTAACAAAAGTGACCCATAATTTCTGCAATTCATGTATTTCTGGAACTGAAATATTCTTCATTGCTAAAAATAAAAGTACACAGATGAATTATATATATGTGAATTCCCCAAAGTAAAGCTGTTAGTTGGGAAAGAAGTATTGTGCTTTTAAATCCGATGGTTTCCCAAGCAAATAAGATGGAATATTTGTGTTCAGTTCCAGAATATGTTGAATTGCATGTTGAATAGGGGTTTCTGAGGTGATTCTGAGGGTTTGAGGAGAAAGAAACCCTTTTGCCTATGGTCAGAGCTTAGAAATGGAGCATCTATATTTATATTACACCAGTCATTGAGGGTGATACATTTAATTTTATCCATTTGTTTTTAGTGCCTACTTTGATCCAAGCACTTAGCTGGGTTTAGGAAAGACAACATGTAAACAAATCACTTACAAAGGTAACATAGAAACTGTAAGAGGGCACAGTGTTGGAAGGGGTCACTTTCCCCTTTATAGAACTAGATGAACTTTATAGAACTAGAGCCAGTAACTTTACCTAAAATAGAAGAAACCTGGAGAGGTTATCAGAAAGAGGAGAACGGTAAGTGTGCTAATCACATTAGACCCTCCATGCCACAATAAATAGTGGGTTTGACAATAATGAGAAACCACTGAAAAGTTTAGGCAGGAGAATAGCATGGTAAACTTTGCATTTCAGAAATGTAACTGTTCAGCAGTATCAAGGATGAATTGGAAGAGGCAAGAAGACTGGTTAAGAGAATGCATAGTAGAAAAATCCCCAGGGAAGACAATGTTGGTGTGAACAACGACAGTAACAATAATCTGTGAAATAAGGAATGAAAAGAAGTCAGTAGGCAATATGAAGAGTTAGTATCAAAAGGACATGGGCTGCAGTTGTTCAGAGTTGAAGAGTAGACTGTAGGGGTGAGTCAAACTTTTTTTTTTTTTTTTTAATGTAAGAGCAATAATGGCAAAATTAAAACAAAACAAAACAAAAACAGGAAATCTAGGAAGAAAGCCTAGCTTGCACGGAAAAACAGTTCTGTTTTGAATCTAGAAGGTGGCTGCAGGACATCTAAAATGCTCCTGGATGCTCACATCCTCACTCCCTTCAGGTTTTTGCTAAAATGTCATCTCAGTGAGGTCTTCCAAGCTAGTCTTTAAAAAAAAAAAAAAGATAACTTCTCCAAGATTTTCTTCCAAGCCCTTCTTTATCTTATTCTTTTCTATAATGCTTATTTCACTTAGTTTTCTTATATGTCTATCATGTAAGCTCCATGAGGACAGAGACTGTTGTCTGTTAGGTTCATTCTAATGCTAAGAATGCTCTCTAACACACAGCAGAGGCTCAAAAACTTGGGGGGTAAATGAATGACTGAATGAATTCATTCAGTCCCTTAATTAAGAAGGTCCCTTAGTTAATTGTGCTCACAGGTCTAAAGTTCAGGAAAAAGCAGTTGGCTGAGGTTAATGTTACAGGATTTGTCAGCGTATAAGTAAACCTGAAATCAGAGAAAAAAAAAAGTGAGCTAACAGAAATTAGTAAAGCTAGGAAAAAAAGGCCAGAGACAAAAGCATAGGCAAATAGATATTTAATCTCTTTAAATAAATGCTCCTTGACTCCATTATCTATTGAAATCATTCAAAGCAGAGGTGTTTCCTGTATTTCAATAATATGGTCAAATAATCCTTTTTTCTCCTATTGCACTCTGTAGTATTCTAGAGATATACACATAGAAGAGCCAAAGTGTTGATTTCATAGAAGTTGAGTTTTAAAAGTTCTTAAGATAAAAATTCTAAATTTGGGGGCTAAAGCCAAATTACTTTTGTATATGATTTTTAAGTGGGTCTTAATATACATTCATTTACAGATTTAGTATATGAAATTTCCAGTTAAAAAAATGTGTTAGGGGATCAAAGTTGGATTTATTAAGATATTTTTTTTCAAGATTACCATAGCACAGAAATTATTACCAAGTTCTATCTTTCAGGCCAGGTTTGTAGCAGTGTTACTGCTATTGGACCCTTAGCCCTTGGGCTCCTGTCCTAACATGGCATCTTTGATTTCCATCACTACGCTTCCTCTTTTACTCCCTGCAAAAAAGGCCACAAGTGGCAGAACTGTGGCATAAATTTTGCAACATTTTATTTATACTTAACGCTTCTTTTAGAAATTGATTTTGACCTGCCCATAATTTTCTTGTAAATATTTTTTAATAAAATGAGTTTCCAAGTAATGAAGAGCAAAAAGTTAGGATTTGAAGGGCAACTAAAAAATCAATCACAATTTCAGATAAAGTTTTCAGAACCCTAAATAAAAGTTGTCTTCATATTGATGTCAGTATATTTAAGCTTTGTGCAGAGCCTCAGTGTATGGATTCTAAGAGATTTAGTATTTTAGACAAATGCTTTTCGAGATTTTCTTCATACATTATGTGTACTGCTGATCAACTGGGACTTTAGAAGTTTAGTGGAAAAGTGTTACTGAAAATTCATAATGGTTTCTAAAGGAGTTGAGATGCAAGTATAATATTTGTGTGTATTAAGGATGCCTTATTTAGAAGAGACTCGAAAGTCAACAGTGCAGTTGGTTAAGATGTTGGGAAATAAGATCTATAGTAATGATCTTGGAATTTAGCATCTGAGGACTTACTTAACATAGTCTTCAGGTAGCGGGTAAATTTCTCTAAAAATGAAAAATAAATTGGCCGATTTCAGTAAGGAGCTAGTTAGATGAGGAAGAAAAGCATTGACAAAAGATACTTGTTAAGCTGAAGTAGACATGATAAAATCTCATTTGTCATTTTTCTTTATATACCAAGAATTCTTCCTTTTTAGGAGGTGTTTGATATATAGCATCACCATCTGTATTTTCATCCGTATTTTAGAGTGTGCTTTCTAGATTTCTGAGTATAATAATTTGTAAGATAGTCCATTTATATGGCAGTATTTAATTTCTCTATTTTAAGAAACATGTCAGTATATTCTGTTGTGATAAATAATACTGGGAAGCAAACTGGGATATTGTGAATTTGTTCACTTAAATTGAGGTGAAAATCCTGCATTTACTCGAGGAAAATCTATTTCTGTGTGCAATACTGTGGTTGCAAATGAATTTGAGGCTATCATTTTTGGTCCTGATAGTGAATATTTCAATTCTGTAATAAGTAGTATCAATATAGGAAAGGTGCCAGTTACTAAAGATTGTGACATTTATGATAAATTGTGGGGACTTGAAGTGCTGTCTTCAGTTCCCTTTCTTCAGCTTTTAACATTGCCCATCACTTGGGCATTGAAGAGGGCATCTTTTGGGATGAGCACTGGGTGTTGTATGGAAACCAATTTGACAATAAATTACATATATTAAAAAAAATAAAAATAAAATACCATCACTTAGAACACCAGTGTAACAGAAATGTGCCTGTTTTCTATATAGTAGGAGAGTTAAAGGACTTAAAGCTTATTTCAGTTTAGGGAGCCACATTAGGTTCAGAATACCCAAGCCTGAGAGAGCAATATCTGCCAGGCTGCAAACACAAGAGAAAAATGTCTTTGCAGACACATTGCCTGGCCATGCACAGGGTTGGCTCCACTGTCCCAAATCCAGGAATGGACAACGTATTACATGTTTACTAAGAGCCAGGTTACGGCAAAGTACTTGAGAACGAATTATTTACTTATTTTAAGAGTCCTGTGAGAAAGATTTTTGTCATTATTTTCAGGTAAACTGAAACTAAGAGGTTAAATCATTTGCCCCAAATCACATAGCTAGTGGGTGTGAAGAGGTGCCTGATCAAGCAATACCCTAAAAAATGCAAGAATGCCAGTTCATTTTCTATTTGGAGTAGGTCAGATGTGCCTAGAAATAGAAAAACTATTTGATAACACTGAATTTTATTGGCCAAAGTTTATGTTTTTTATATACCTACCACAATTATTTTTCATCTCTTCATAAATACCAGGAACTCAATCCTATGGCAATCTATCTAGAATATGAGAATCAGAAAGTGTGTAGAAACTGTTGCAAGTCTATGTATTAAACCAAGCCCCTCAAGCCTTTACTTAGCATCTATTATTATTTCACACCTAGTTTTAGCAAGCTTGTTTTTAAAAACATTTTTAAACCTATGTTAATTCACTCATTCATTTATGCATTTACTAAGCATCTTAAGTAGCAGGAACTATGCTACTCTTGGGTGTGCAAAAATTAATTAGGAATTTTTCCCTGTCTTTAATCAGCAGATTAAATATGAGGGAGAGATGATGACATGTGGCCAAGCTGACAGGGAGGTGACAGCTCAGGTGGCTCCTGAAGCCCCATCAGAAGAAAAAAAGTCTAGGGCTTAGAGTATCTCACTGGGTCCTGAGGACATTACTATGCCATAGCGACTGATGTTCGTATGGAGGAAAACACTGAATTACACTCAGTGTATTCTGTTAAAGAAATCAAGGAAATATAGTGTCTTCCGTAAGTATTTTCCTCCAAAATTATTAAAAGACCGTGGTACTTAAAAAAAAAAAAAAAATCTTTAGCTACCTATTAAACCTAGAATGACAGTTCCAGATAACCAGACTTTAAAGATGAATTCTCGTTAAGGGAAAACTAATCCAATAGATCTTAGTTGTAAAATTTATCAGAGATGGGAGGTCCTCGGAGTTCAAGTCCAAGTTCCAGAAGTTTTATGTCTGGAATTTTTCATCAAGTCCTAGTGTAAACATTGACTAGAACTTTTTGTTTGACACTGTTGTAAAAAATTGCTCTGTGAATATAAAACATATTTTAATCTTGTGTTTCACCTCATTGATCCTGTGACCATAATTTGTATTTTTTTTTCTTTTCCAAATGTACTGTTGGCAGTGGTATGAGTCACTGGGCGGGGGGGGGGGGGTGGGGGGGGGGAGTGGGGTGGGGGTGGCGTTTGAGGTGGAGGAGAGGAAGATTGAAAATACATTGCAAAAAAGGGTGGGGGAGCCTGGGTGGCTTAGTTGGTGGAACACCCAACTCTTGATTTCAGCTCAGGTCATGATCCCAGGGCCGTGGGGTCAAGTCCCAAGTTGGGCTCTATACTCAGCTATGATTCTCTCTCCTTCTGCCCACCCCCTCTCTCTAAAATTTAAAAAAAAAAAAAAAAAAAAAAAAATTGCAGGACATGCCTCTAAATCATTTACAATCATAAAGGTTAATGCTGTGAGGAACCTTATGTATCATCTGACCCACTCACTTCATGATATAGATGTAACTGAGGCCCAGAGAAGGTTGGTAACTTGTTTAAAGTCATATGAACAGGAGTTTTTCATAGGGTCCACATTCCTGTTTGATCCATCCTGTTCCTATTTCTTACCCACTTTTATTGTCACCAATGCTTATTGGAAGGTAGTTGGGTTTGAGACAAAGTGGGATCTTAGAATGCTTTAAACCCTTCTTATTTATCAAATAACTTCATCTGGGGCAAGGCAATTTCTCTCTCAGCAGCATCATTCAGACCCAAATTTAGCTTTGAAGTTCAGTTATTCACTCTTTGGAGGAGAGTCTTCTGCTAGAGAAAGACTCTGCCTCCTGCCTTTCTTCTTCTGAGAAGCATTTCATTCTTCTGACAACCATTTACTAAGTACCTGCCATGTGCCAGGCACTCTGCTAGCCCCCAGCAACACGAGGTGGGTAGAGAAGGTCACAGTCCCTGTACAGAAAAGCCAGTCAGTAAACAAGCTATTGTAGCCCGCAGTAGGTGCGGGAATAAATGTGGAGGAATGTAGGTGCACAGAGGGTGCTCTTAACTCAGCCTGGCTTCACTAAGGAGCTGCTATCTGAACTTAAAGTGATCAATTCCAGAAGTCACATTGATCTTCCATTATTCTCTAGAGAGATGAGGCAAAGGAAACTGAGAGCATTTCTCTTTGAAAGCCTCTCAAATTTATTTGGTACCTTTTTCTTCTTCAACGTCGTGGTCCCTGTAATCCCTAAGCCCTCTAGATGTTAAATATTTATAGTGAAGAGTCAACAAACCTAAGAAGAAGAGACATCATGGAGAAAGGAGATTACATCACCTCCTAACCTCAAAACTGAGTGAAAACTGTACAAATGGTATGAGAAATACGGATTAGGGACTATGATTGAAACAACTTTGAGATTCTGGGACCTTTATATCTTCCACGTTTTTGTTATCTCCTGTTTCTCTGTGACAAGCAACAGCAAATCAGTTAATCCGGAAAAGTGAGTTTGTTTTTCTGAGAACAGAAAAGAAAGGGATGGTGAGAGGGGGAGCATGGGACGTTATGTCCTACTCCACAGCCATTCTTGGAAAAGAGGATGTCTAGGAGAGAGAGGGTGACGGCAGCTACCTCAGGGAAAAGAAATCTGACTGCTGGGCCAGCTGTCAAGAAAGACGTGACAGCTTGCTTGGGCTTGCGGGGAGGGCCCAGACACCGGACAGTAGGAAGACCCGCTAGAGTCTTTCTTTATTCAGCATTTTATCGTCAGCTAAAAATTCAGGAAACTCCCTTAATAAATGGCAACAACTTCTCTCTTAAGTAGTGCATTTCACTAAATGGCCGACATGGATGGGGTGTGGTGGAAAGAAAGGAAGTTTTCTGCACATGAGAGAAAAGAACAATATATGAGCAAGAATGACTCTGGGAACAGTTCTCTGACCCTTTGTGTCTCAATGGTATTCTCAGCTGGGTTAAAGGAAATGGAGTAACATGTGGAATGTGGGGAAGTCGGAAGGGCTGAAAGGCAAAATTATCTACCTCATTAAATGTAGTCATATTTTTAAAAATAATTAGTCTGTTATCACTGAGACTTGGATAGTAAATTTCTCATTCTGGGCCTAACTCCTTGCCTAGAACTTAACAGAGCTTAATTAAGTGTTAGAATGTCTCTTGTCTTTCTGGAAATCATTTCACCCACATCCCTAACTCCCATACTTGCACTAAGTCTCAACAAAATATAGTGGGGAATGGGGTGAGTAGACAGGAAATACAGAGAAAGGCAAGACCTTTTGGTAATGCTTTGTTGTGGGTTTAAAGCTCTTAGATTTACATTTGATGCATGGGTTCACAGGTATCCTAGGTGAATTAGAAACTTTGTCAGAATCAAGAGTGCAGTACAACCATATTTTATAGTTGAGACTATGAAAAGGATGTTGCATACTAAAAATTACAATGTAATTTGCATACTATTTGCTATAGTTACCGAAGAGTATATATAAGCATTTGCAAGCAGATTGCATTTGTGAATAACCAAAATGAATCACGGCAGAAGAAATCATCTCAGAGGACTCTGTGGCTGTGGGAGGGCAAACATGAGAACTAGCCTGTGAGTCAAGAGATCAGGATGTGCCCAGGCCCTACCATTAGGTTGTGTGACTTGAGGAAATCATTTCATTCTTTTGAGCCTCTGTTTTTTCATCAATAGAATGAGAAAAGACAGGTGGTCCTTGATTTCATGGTCACTCTTGCAGATCTCTGATTCTACTTAGTACAGTAGCAATAAGTGCTTGTTATTTTTAAAAGTTGTATCTTTCCAGCAAAATAAATCTTCAGTGATTCTCAGGTTTAGAAAGAATCTATTTTGCACCATATTCCAAAAGCTGCCAAATTTTGGGTTTGGCTGACTGCTAAAGAGAGCTGCCTCTAGGAGCAAATTCCAGAGCTGAGGGTCATTTATTTGGAATGCTTTGCCAAATAGTCCCATATTTTCAAAGTTGTTGGGGCCTTTAAACTGGAGCATCAGAGGAGAAACAGTTGTTTAAAACCTTTTTTTCAATAGGTGCACAAAAATTTTGAAGTTTACAAATATTTTTGAATAGTTTGCGACATACCAATGGCATGCCAGGCTGCATAGTCCTGCCACTTTCCTCCTTGTTATTTTCCTTCCCTATCAACTGCTTGCTGTCCCAGAGAACTGGACAATGAGAAAACACAGGTCTTTGTTTCTTCTGGAATGTTCTTTCTGTTTGGCCAGTGGTTCTCAAACTAGGCTACCCATCAAAATCAATTAGGGAGTTTTAAAATCACACTGATGACTGGGTCCCACCCCAAGACGATTAAGTCAGAATACTTGGGAAAGGACCCCAGGCATGCGTGCATTGAAAAAGCCCCCCAGCAGGTGTTTCTTATCTGCAGCCTTGTGAAACCAAGGCATCATTCACCAAGTAAGCCAGTTGTCTTTAATATGTTCTGTGGCCGCAGTACCAGTCAGCTGCCTGGCTAAGAAAAAGACATGGGGCACAGAGAAAACTGTGAAATTGTAGATTAATTATCTCCACTACTGAAAAGGCAACTTCAGAAAGTTGATGAGGGGATTTCTTTGGCTTTAGTGCCTAATTGTGGGATCTATTCCTTTGTGTATTGACTTTCTATAATAAATCCACAACTGGGACTAATGTTGACCGTTTTGTGAATGAATATTTATTGATGTCTTTTACATGTGCATATGTTGTTAGGTATAGTGGGAGAAGGTACAAAAAAGTAGAGAACCTGCTTCCTAGTTATTGAAGGAGGGAACTTATGAACCTTGTGATGCAAGAATTCTGTAAGACAGAACCAAGACTGAAAAATCATATATTGTGCAGAGAGTAAAAGCTAAAATTTTTGATAACAGGAAGATATCACTGTTGGCTAGACTCACTTGGGAAAACGGTATCTGAGTATGGGCCACTTCCTGAATGTCTTCTTTCACTCGGTTGGCAGGCAGCAGTGGTCAGAACATTGGCCCTGAACTAGAAAATCTTTATCATAGATGAGCTCTGTGACCTTGGGCAAGTTATGTTATCTTTATGATCCTCAAATTTAGATTTATGAGCTTCAACCTGTAAAATGGGAAAAATGATAAAACTTTCCTTATTGAGTTGCAAGGCATAAGTGATATGATTTAATAAAAATACCTGGAAATTATTAAGAGCTGTATTTAACTTAGTTTAATTCCTCCTTCCTACTGCATCTTTTTATCATATGTATTACCTGGGCACCAGATCAGCTGTGGAGGTTTAATGCAAAGGAAATGCCTCATGTCCTTTCCTATAATAAATCCCTACCATCTGTGAAAGATGGTGTTAAAACCAGAAAAAGTGGATTCACTTCCTCCAGAGCTATCCTCAACAAGAGATGGGCTAGCCAGATCATGCCTGGCCTTCATAATATTTTCATTTCTTCCATTTCAGATACATATGCATGTCCCACCTTAGTGCACAATGAAGGTGAAAACCTCACTTTTGTAACTGTTAGAAGCCAATAAAGAAGAGGAACACAGAAAAGCATGTTTCAGTTTTGAAGTTCATGCCAGGAATGGTAACTCCTCAAGGCTACCACTATGCACATAGAGAGAATGCGAACTACCCAGTGAGGCAGTCCTGTCTCTGCAGGAACCATAGCAGCTATGCAGTCCTGTGATGCTCGGGCTGGTTCTCTAGCAGCCATGACACATCATTAGTACTTCCAATCAAGTTAAATTAATGCTAATTCTAAGGTTAAACAATGTATTGTGTTTCCTCCGTTTAAGCACCTTAATTCCTATGGTACATATTCATTATTTGAATATCATTCTTGAAGTGCTCCGCTTTATCTGGGGATTTCAGCCACGCATAAGTTAAAAACAAACCACAGTTCTCTTACAATTTCTAAGTCAGTTACAAACAACAGAAAGCAGTTCTGATAACGTAAATAATAGTGGAAGATTTTGGAAGATGAGGAAACTCAGGAGGAAAGAGAGGAAGCCACTGTCAAACCCCTGCTACAGAAATTGTCTGTGTAGGACAATGTGGCTGATGAAACTGCCACCCCCCAGACAGCCACCACAAACCCACTGGACTTAAAACTCAACCAGCCCTTCAGAGAATAATCTCTAGTGGACAGGAACAACATACGGGTTGTTCACGGGTCACATGTCCACAATCTGTGGATCAGAAGGCAGGATAAAGGGCTATTGTACATTTCCATCCCCATCTCCTATGTACCCTGGAACCCTGTCCCTTTCCTCAGCTAGGAAGAGTGTGTTGAGAGCCAAAACAAAACAAAAAAAATATCCACTAACCATTGCGGAACAGTGAAAGTAAGAGAACAAACATCTAGTAAATCCCTTACCAAGGCAACTGCTATACTGGTGGTAGGGATACAGCCCCTGCAGCCAGACTGGGATTGTTCAAACCCTAGCCCAGCCACTTGCTGGAATAAGCAGCCCCTTTGCTGGTGCTGAGCCTAGAACCTATGTCAGTCTGATTTGAGGCTGAGGCTCCATCACCAATTCACTCATTCTGGTTAGATAATTTTTTAATCCTTATGTTCTGCATCAGAACAAAGGTGCCAGTTTGATAGGAAAATCTTAGCATCCTTTTCAGGGTTCATGTCTGCGTAGAAAACAAAATCACCAAGTCATATAAGTTAGTTGTATAATTGACACATTTTTCCCCTTTTACATACTTTTTTTTTTTTTATCCTAAATCTTGACTTCAGTTTTCTCCTGGGCTCCTGATACTGGCATGGATATCTGATTCGTGAGCCTTACTGATACAAACCTTACTGGTAGATTTAAAATGGTGAATCATTTAAATACTCAAAATCAATCTCTCTAAATTTTCAGCCTGGGAAATTCTCAGCAAGATTCAGCATTAGTCCTGAGGCATGATGGAA
Source organism: Neofelis nebulosa (assembly GCF_028018385.1). NCBI lineage: Eukaryota > Metazoa > Chordata > Mammalia > Carnivora > Felidae > Neofelis > Neofelis nebulosa. The sequence goes on from NC_080782.1 coordinate 39,597,108, forward strand.
GTGCAAGAGACTCAGAGAATGCTTGACCTGTATGGTCCCAGGTGTTCTTGAGATCACCTCAGGCCACTTACACCTCTTTGTGTTCCCCTAGCTAATATTTGGTTCTGGACGGAAATGGAATCCAGGAAAGAGAACGGTGATGTTTTACCTCCCTACCTCCAACACACACTTGCCCTTAGCCTTCACAGTGTTTTACAACCCAGCTGTCAAAATTCAACCATGGAAGAGGAGGAGTTACCAAATACATCCAGATTTCATGTTAGGCACCAAATACTAAGGAGAGTAGGTCACAAAAATTTAAAAGAACAGGTTCTTTACTTTCCTACAGTTAACGCTAAACTCGGAGGTGAGCCAAAATTAAAAATATAAAACACGCATCATCTTCTACCTTTCTAAGATTGCCAGACTTAGGGAGTAGGCAGAACATTGAATGAGACATACTTACTCTAAAATTCACAAATGCAGTGTGCTTGCATTGCACGAACTATTCATCGGTTATCTGAAATTCAAATTTAACTGGGTGTCCCAACAACCCTGCACCCTCATGTTCATCCCTTTAGCACCGCTGGCCACGGCTGGCTTGGGTAGAAGAGGTCCTTGTTTGGGTGGATGTTGGGAGAAGCACTGGTAAGTATATTCCTGTCCAGGATTGGTCTTAGCTCTAGTTTTCGAGCATTTTTTGGAAGAACGGACAGGGGCTGATCTCTTCTTCTGTGTTTGGGAAATACTGATCTAACGCTTTCAAAAATAGCTTTGAATGTAAATAAATGTCTGCTTAGCAATCATCTTTTCCAACTGAATTTTATATCCTAAAATAACAAGGTCATCACCTTTCTCAATTCAGTCATCTGAGACTGTTGCTCCAAGGTGGTCTCTCAGTGCAAGGCATCTGTACAGTAGTAGCTATGTTAATGATGCAATCTAGTAATGTGAGGTTCTCCTACAAAATAAAATTACTAATTACAAGTGGGCTTATACTCTTGACAAATTGAGGATTAATTTTAAATTTATCACTAAATAGGGGCGCCTGAGTGGCTCAGTCCATTAAACGTCCAACTTTGGCTCAGGTCATGATCTCACAGTTCATGAGTTCCAGCCCCACCTCCAGCTCTGTGCTGACAGCTCAGAGCCTGGAGCCTCCTTTGGATTAACTGTCTCTGTCTCTGCCCCTCCTCCGCTCACTCTGTCTCTCAAAAATAAACATTGAAAAAAAATTTTTTAATGTACCACTAAATGGAAACTAAGTCGCCACAACTTTGTAAGAGCAGGAATAACATATAATAGGGAGACATATTAAGGAGTGGTTAGGGTTGAAAACTCCAAGGTTTAGTATCTCTAATACTGACTACTTCAGTGACTGACTTCAGTTTCCTCACCTGCAAACTAAGTGCTAACCTAATAGGGTTTTCTGAAAATTAAGTGAGGTTATTGACACTTTTTATAATGCTTGGTCCAGAGTAAATGCTGAAGACAGTTTACCTGTTTTGTGTGGTGTACCTAAAATGTATCTCCTTGGGACTCAATAAATATCTGTGGACACTGAGCACATTTTCAGTTCTGAAAGGAAATCAATCTGCCAGCAGAAACAAAATCAGATACCTTGCTTTCAAGTAAAGACAATTTCTTTATAGGAAAAATGAAAATCAGTGATGTCTTACAGACAGTTAAACATGTCAGTCACTCATATGTGGGAGCTTAAACCATGAAGTTAGTGTTTATTTCTATTAATCTAAAAGAATTGTACCTGAACCATGGTATAGACTTTTCATATTGCCTCCCACCCCACATAAACAGACTAGAAACTGTCATTCATAGAGAGAGAATGGCGGGGGTGGGGGGGTGGTCTATTGAATGGACCGTTCCATGAATTAGGTAAGCAATTAAGAGCTGAAAGAAAAATAAAAAAATAAAAACAAATAAAAAGAAAAAAATATAAAAAGAGGTTAGAGTGGGAGAGAGCCAAAGCACAAGAGACTCTTAAAAACTGAGAACAAACTGAGGGTTGATGGGGGGTGGGACGGAGGGGAGGGTGGGTGATGGGTATTGAAGAGGGCATCTTTCGGGATGAGCACTGGGTGTTGTATGGCAACCAATTTGACAATAAATTTCACATATTAAACAAAAAGAGCTGAAAGAGAGTTAAGTAGGCCTATCATCAGCCATTCTTCTCTTCTTCTCTTAGGGACCAGGGTCCCTGTCATTCTTCTGTCATTCTTTTCTTAGGGACTAGGGTCCTGGTAATGGAGCATCACTTGCCCATGCACAGAATGGAGGAGCAGGTCCTCAGAACCTTGCCTTGCACCTCACCTCCTAGAGTCTTGAAGGCATAACACTCCTAGAGATACAGCAAAGTTCTTTTCTTTTTTTTTTTTTTTTTTTTTTTTTAATGTTTTTTATTTATTTTTGGGACAGAGAGAGAGAGACAGAGCATGAACGGGGGAGGGGCAGAGAGAGAGGGAGACACAGAATCGGAAACAGGCTCCAGGCTCCGAGCCGTCAGCCCAGAGCCTGACACGGGGCTCGAACTCACGGACCGCGAGATCGTGACCTGGCTGAAGTCGGACGCTTAACCGACTGCGCCACCCAGGCGCCCCTAGCAAAGTTCTTTTCTAATACTCCATATTTCTGAACAATGTTTACTCCTTCTCAGGTCTTTTCACTTTTATTCTAAATCACAGGGAAAATAATAATAGTAAATATATGTATTATCACTGGCTACAGCAGATGGGGGTTTTCTTCAAAATAATGTTTTCAAGTAGCGTCACCTAGCAGCTGGGTTCCTCTCTTTGGACAGAACTGGCACCCTAAACGCAAAAAGAGATACAAATACTTGGGGTGGAATCAATTTAGAACAGTTTAAAATCTCTCTCAAACCTAACACATCCTAAAGCTTTAAAATACTACCCCCTAACAAATCATGTCTGTGGAATTTTTTCCATTAAACATTTAGTCTGATTCAAACCTCATAACATGCTAATCTTTTCAAAACTCGTTTTCCCTTACTTGGCCTTCTTACATTTTGTAAACGTCAATCAGAGTTTAATATGCCAGAATTGCTGAAGGTCGGGGGAGATTAAAATTGCTGTGCACTTGGTTTCAGAAGAACCATGTCTAAACCTGGATTCCGAAACTAAGTGATTTTGTGACCTTGGGCATCACTAAGCTATTGTGAGCCTCATCTGAAAAGTGAGGATAATACCACCCGGAAATCTGGGGATGATTAAATTATGGAAACTGTGTAAGCACTCAGTTCACGTAGTAGATGTTCAATAAATGTTAAATCTGTGGCTATAGGGGGGTTGAGTCACAAGCTTTGTTAGAGCTGCTTCTTTAGTTAAATACAAAACGAGCCTTAAAGTTTTTATGTCCTGACCAAACAGGGATTATCTTTTTCTCAAAGAAACTAAAATGGTTTGAGAAGGAAGATATCATTTTAGGCTAATAATAGAAATCTGCAGAAATATGCAATTGTGCTTTAATGCACCAAAGATCAAAAGCAATGCAAAGCCAGAATAGCATTTACTTCATCTGACAGAATCTTACCCTACTTCTTTGCCTTTGATTTGTTTAAGTATAGGAGATTAAGCTGTACAAACATGAATATAGAAAATATTTGTAAATATGCAAACTGTACTATTTACATTATAAAATGTTTCAGCTTTATTTATAGCAGACGTCAACAACCTCTTTTTCTGTAAGGGGTCAAGATAGTAAATTTGTTAGTCTTTGCAGGAAACAGTCTCTTTGGTGATTACTTAACTCTGCCATTGTAGCGCAAAAGCAGCCATAGATAATAGTAAACTAAAGGGCATGGCTGTGTTCCAACAAAACTTCATTTACAAAAATCGATGATGTGTGGCATTTGGCTCATAGGACAGTTTGCTGACCTCTGGCCTAGGGCATGATACAGAGTATATTTACTAATTAGGTGTAATTAAGATATCTTATTGATGGGAAAAAAGTTATGAATATATATTCATAAGTTATTAATCAACAGTTGCATAAAAATAACCTTAGTATATACACTTATTCCTTTAGCATCATAACTGGCTCAGTTTAAAAAAATAGTGTGGTTTTCTAAGTATATGCAATTGAGATGCTGGTAGGTAAATCACATTGTAATCAGCTATCATTCCACTAGTATTTTTTGAAGTTTAACATAGAGCCATATGTGTATGCACAGTAGGCTTTATTATTTTTCTGTGGTAGACAAATTTTGAAATTGTACTCAAACCCATTACATGAACATCCAGCACAGGATTTCCTTCTGCCGCACAAGAATATTTTGTGAATTTCCTGGGAAGGGCGTTCAAGGGTGGCTTACCTGACAGCATCTGAGCCATTGTGTCCTAAGGAATTTCCTGCAGAGATTAAACTGGTTAGGTTTAGACCGTGGTGTCTTATAACTGTTTCCCACATTCACCTTAAGCAATGCCTTTTAAGAATGTTTTTTGCATGATTCCCTTCTCCAGGCAGAAATTGAAAGTAATAAAATGCCTAGACCATTAGAGAATTTTAAGAATCAGAGAAGGCAACTGCATTTTTTTTTGCCATAATAATATAAGAAACCAACTCAGTCTTCAGTGTCTTAATAAAGCATTCAGCATTTACATGCACATTAGAAGGGCATCCAATCTCTCTCATCATTTAGAGATTCTAATTCTAATTTTATAAATTCTAATTACATTGTATTTTGAGAGTATCTAGTAATCAGAAGCTCTATGCAAGAGTAACAACAGGGTGAACACAGTTAGCTGTCAGAAGACCCCAAAATATCAGTGGCTTAGCAGTGACTTTATTTCTTCCATATGTCTCAGTCCAGTGTGGGTTGGATGGTCCCACTCAATCTTGTACCATGCTATCGGGAACACATACCTCTAAGATCACAGCAAAAGAGAAGAGAGAGGTGTAAGGAGGAAACAGCACTGCCTTGGTGGGAGGTGACACATTATCACTTCTGCTTAGCATTCATTGACCAGAAATGGCCTGCATGGCTGCCACCTAAGGGCAAGAAAGTCTGGCAAATATGGAGGAGCACATAGACGTTTGATGATAATTGGTGAGCCCTGCCACAGAAAAACATTTAAAGCATTGAATTTTGAGCTGAGTCCAAAAATCAATCAGATAAGAACTAATAAGAAATTTGCAGTATTATCTCAGTTTTCATTCACTTGGTTGTGACAAGAACATGTACTGATAGGATATTTGCTACATGCTTCTTGTTTCCCTTGTTTGAGGTAGTTGTGTTTGAAATTCTCTGCCCTTTCTTAATGGACAATGGTCAGGTGAAACTCTTGTCTAACTATGTAATCCTTAACATCTGTATCATGACATATATTCCTTTGTTTTGATAGCCTACTTTGTGTGTGTGTGTGTGTGTGTGTGTGTGTGTGTGTGTGTGTGTGTGTCTTCTCCAATTACAGTCATTGCAGGAAAACAATTGCATATCAATGTGTATTCAATAAATAAATGTTGGTTGATAAATAAAGTCTATTTATATACACTGGTGAATTTGAAGACTTCTGTTCAGTGAACTTTGGTAGTATTCAATAGCATGAAAGTTACAAGTGACTGCCTTTATTTTGCATTTTGAAACTGCTTAGGGATTTTAGTTTGGATCAGTGTTCCTCAAAGTATGTCCAACGGACCAAACTGGAAAGTCTGTTGTGAGGTCCAGAAACCTTCATTCAAAAACTTAGGTGTTTAGGCTGATCTTCCTCCCCCTACATTCTGAGTGAAAATGGCCCTATTAAAACTTAAAAGAAGAATAAAGTTATTTTGTTCAGGTACATCTTGCTCTAAGCACATTAGCTCATACATCATTGATAAATAAGGCAATGGTGTCACTATAAGACATGTCACTATAATGCAAGTTCCCCAGCACCTTAAATGTGTATGCCACTTAGTACCAGCACCTGAATGCCAAGTAGTCCTAGAGTTGGACAGAGCAAGTTGCCACATCCATTCTCCTTCCATTCTCCCTCTTGGCTTACTTTTGCCATAGGTGTGATTTCTTGGAAGGGCTTGTTAATGGTCAGCTCCACACTCAGTTACTCTTTATTTTATAGGAAAATTTCCCCCTTGTCCCCTTCAGTCTACAACCTCAACATTTTCTTAGGCCCCTCCATTGAAGCCCTTGTAATTAGCATAACATTTGTTAGGAATGTTTTTAATGTTTATTTATTTATTTTGAGAGAGAGGGAGGGAGGGAGGGAGGGGCAGAGAGAGGAGAGACCTCTCTCACAAGGGGCTTTGTGCAGGTCAGCCCAGAGCCTGATGGCAGGGCTCGACTCCACAATCACGAACTGAGATCATTACCTGAGCCAAGATCGAGAAGAGTTGGATGGGAATGCAAGTTGGTGCAGACACTCTGGAAAACAGTATGGAGGTTCCTCAAAAAACTAAAAATAGAACTACCCTATGATCCAGCAATCGCACTACTAGGCATTTATCCACGGGATACAGGTGTGCTGTTTCGAAGGGACACATGCCCCCCCCTCATGTTTATAGCAGCACTATCAACATAGCCCAAGTATGGAAAGAGCCCAAGAGGCCATCGATGGATGAATGGATAAAGAAGATATGGTATATGTATACAATGGAGTACTACTCGGCAATCAAAAAGAGTGAAATCTTGCCATTTGCAACTACGTGGATGGACTGGAGGGTATTTTGCTAAGTGAAATTAGTCAGAGAAAGACAAAAATCCTATGACTTCACTCATATGAGGACTTTAAGAGACAAAACAGATTAACATAAGGGAAGGGAAACAAAAATAACATAAAAACAGGGAGGGGGACAAAACAGAAGAGACTCATAAATTTGGACAACAAACTGAGGATTACTGGAGGGGTTGTGGGAGGGGGGATGGGCTAAATGGGTAAGGGGCATTAAGGAATCAATTCCTGAAATCACTGTTGCACTATATGCTAACTAATTTGGATGTAAATTTTAAAAAATAAAAAATAAAATTAAAAAAATAAAAGAAGAGTTGGATACTTGACTGACTGAGCTACCCAGGAACGCCTATTTGTTAGGAATTTAACTTGCCTTTAGAACCATTCTGGTATTTTTATTTGGGTTGTTATTGGCTAAAAAGTTGTGTAGGTTTTGAGTAGGCTGCTCCAAATCTATTTTTACCACAAGCTCTGTTTTTTGACATGTGACTTTGTAGAAAACATGAGGTTGCTTTCAGGAATGGCTGTATCACATTATAATAGACATGCCTGTATTCTTACAACTCCAACTGCATACATTTTGTGGAATAGTAGAATGTCAATAAATTGGCTCCAGGCCTATTTGAGAAGTTTCCATATGGAAGCAGTTTTCCGGTCATTTATCCTTTGTATTTTAGAGTGCTTTGGAGTTCCCAAATGGCGTTCACATACAGAATCTCATTTCAATCCCAGAACAATAATGCAAGGATCATTATTAGCATTTCTACTTGACAAGAGTTGGAAATTGAGGCTCAGAAGAGAGAAATGTTTTGCCTAAGGTAGACTGGTAACAAAATTCTGGCTCTAATTAGTTATTCTATTCAAATAAAAATATTTTGAGCACCTATTTTATGCAAGACACTGGAGATACAGATAAGTACCCAGTCCTCCTCCAGCCAGCTTTCTCCCTTTTTCCTCCGATTGATGTAGGGACTCTTTTCAGCTTGGGCTGAGTGGGACCAGGCAACTTACTCCATTCCAGAGAGGCAACAGCCTTGCTAGTTTCCTAGACTAGCTGGCAGCTCAGTACCCTGGCTGCTCTAGACAGGGATGTGGGACATTTGGATGGCTCCTGGCCAACAGGCCTGAGCCTGTTGCCAACTGGAAGTCTGTCACTTGATTCTGCTCCCTTGCCAGTCCCTCCCCTATTCTAGCCTCTAACCATGACATTGTTTTACCCACTGGAAACACAGCTGCAAGTCTGAAGAAGGCCTGTTTTCTCTAATTTTTCTGCTTAGTGGGAGCTGTAAGTACATCCCAGGGGTGCATAGTGAAGATGGCTTATCATTACGTCATGTGCTCCATAGTGTGAGATACAGAGCTGGGAACTCCATGAAGAGCAAGGAGATTGTCATCTCTGGGTTCCATCATTAAGCTAGCCATGGTGTCTTAGGCAAGTTATTTCAATTGCTTGTGACTCCGTGTTCTCATCCTTTCAGGATGCTGATTAGGTGATCTAAATAAGGCTTTTTCCAGCTGTGGCCCTCTGAGATTCCTCAAGGGCACACTGGAGTTTATTCAGTGTGTGTTCAAAGGAGGGTCCAAGAAGCCAGGTCCAAAGAACTTTATGGTAGGTGAGGTCTCTCAGTGGTGCTTTCCTGAGATCCTTCTGAGTCTTAGACAAACCTTAGAGCTAGATACAGACTGAATGATCAAAGTGGCATGGAGTATTTCCATGGAGTATTTAAGCATTTTATTATACTATTATTTATTGAGGTATCATTTGCATATAATATTATATTGGTTTCAGGTGTACAGCAGATTCATTTGATATTTCTATTTAAGCAATTTAAATTATCATAAAATGTTTAAAAACATTAAAAAATATGGTAGAAAGTACAGAGTTGTATAAAATACAGATATTAATAAAGAGGATAAATATTTTTGAGACCAGTTCAAATTATTTTTGATCAATGAAATATTAGAGAAGACCATCATTTTCAATAATAATGAGAAGCCTATAGGTAATATTCATAAGACTATCAATTCCATTACTTGAATAAAGATACTTAATCACAAATAAGCATTTAACTGTATGCATTTATAGTTACAGTGACACTGAAGGCTATTTTATTCTCTCTGACAGCCCAGTCTTTTCCTGCTTTAGGAAAACTGAGGTCACCTAGCTCCAGAGATCTCTTCTATTGTAGTTTTGATCCCGTGATCCTGCTTAGGCAGAACCCACAACCAGTTAAGTGTTTATTTACTTGGTCAATGTTTAGCTTGTGGTTGGGCATTTGTATCCCAATGGACACTGAGAAAGCAACACAGAGTGGTGAAACAAGGCAAAGGAAGAGAAATCATTGGAGATCAGGAGAAAACATGGGAAAAGGAAGGGGAAAGGCTGAAGAGTGCTTTCACCATTCCTTTTTTCATTTCTCTTGTGTGCTTAGAAAATAGAATATATTTTGTATGCCTGAAGTAGCTTTACAAAGAAATTAAACAGATCATCAGCACTTACCAATTTGTTTCACAAGTATATAAAATATCATTAACATGTTCTACACTTCCCAGGTAGATGGTATGTCAGATGTTTGAAGAGTTATAGCTTGAAGAAAATGTACCCTGCCTTAAGTGCTGTATTTGTTTTTATATTTTCATACGTAATGGTCTGTGACCTAATTTCTTTCAGCCCTGACCATGCTTTGTTCTATCTGTTAAAAAGAAATTACACACACACACACACACACACACACACACACACACACACCTATAAATCACTTGTCAAAATACATTTGAATATGTACACAAATCATCCAAATTTTGATATCTATCCTTATTGGTGTTTCCTTTTGTCTCCCATTAAAGATAAAATAGCTGGGAAAGTTGTTCTCTCCTAATGGGCTGATAAGTAACTAAGTAAAACATACTGTACTTCTACCTACTGTAATGGCAGGAAGCCCAATTCGCAGAATGCTCAATTACACAATGCTGTAGTAGCCACCAAGGAGAAGTATTTGTATTTTATTGTTTTAAATAGGAAAACTAAGGATTGAAGAGTTTTTAAAAAGCACATTGGATAAAAGGTACATGGGAACTCATGTATTTTTACAATGGTATATGAATCTACAAGCATTTCAAAATAAAAAGTTTAATTTAAAAAACCATATGTTGTATGTTTAGATTGGGTAATTGAGATGCTTTGTAGTTTATTTATTGTGGATATATATATATATATATATGTGTGTGTGTGTGTGTGTGTGTGTGTATATATATATATATATATATATATATATATATAGGCATTAAGTACATTTACGATGTTGCACAACTGTTGCCACAGTCTATCCAGTTCAAGAACTTTCTCACTACCCCAAATAGAAACCTCACATCCATGAAGCAATCAGTCCTATTCCTCCCTCCCCTCAGGCCCTAGAAACCACAAATATGTTTTATGTTTCTATGAATATGCCAGTTCTTTATATTTCACATGAATGGAATCATACAATATGGGGCCTTTTTTGACTGGCTTCTTTCACTTAGCATATTGTTTACAAAGTTGATTCATGTTGTAGTTTGTATCGGTACTCCATTCCTTTTTATAGCTGAATAATATTCTCTTGAATGGATAATCACATTTTCCTTATCTATTCACTAGCTATAGACATTCGGGTTTCCACTTTTTAGCTGTCGTGAATAGTACTGCTCTGAACAATTGTATGCAAGTTTTTGTGTGAACTGGTACACCATCTTAGGTTTCCATCAGCAATATGTGATGATTCCAATTACTACAAATCTCTGCCAAAACTTATTTTCTGTTTTGTATTTTTTATTATAACCCTTCTACTGAGTGTGAAGTGGTATCCCATTGTGGTTTTGATTTACTTTTCCCTAACAATTAATGATGTTTAGCATCTTCTTATATGTGTTTATTGGCCACTTGTATTGGTTATTTAGAGAAATACCTATTAAAGCCTTTTTGTCCTTGGGCACCTGGGTGGCTCAGTCAGTTAAGCCTCCAACTTTGGCTCAGGTCATGATCTCATGGTTCATGAGTTTGAGCCCCGTGTTAGGCTCTGTGCTGACAGCTCAGAGCCTGGATCCTGCTTTGGATTCTGTGTTTCCCTCTCTCTGCCCCTCCCTTGCTCATTCTCTCTCTCTCTCAAAAAGAAACATTAAAGCCTTTTGTCCATTTTTTTAATAGGGTTGTTTGCCTCTTTGTTGTTGAGTTGCTTCTTATTTGTAAAGGAAATGGACCCAAAGGGGCTGCAGATGTGCTGGAAATGTTCCTTTTCTGGATTTGGGTGGCAGTTACACAGATATGCTACTTTGTACCCTATGTATATTTGTGAAAAATGAGGATGTGTGCCCTTTTTTGAATGAATTTGTTTCCCAGGGTTACTGTAACAAGTTACCACAAATATAGTGGCTTAAAAAAAAAAAAACAGAAATTTTGGCTAGCTTCAAAATGATGAGAGATAATTAATGCTGGTGAGGCTATGGAGAAAAAGGAGCATTTGTGTACTGTTGGTGGGAATATAAACTGGTAGAGTCAATATGGAAAACAGTATGGAGGCTACTCAAGAAATTAAAAACTATAGAACTACCATATGATACAGCAATTCTACATCTGGGAGTATATCCGGAGAAAATGAAAACATGATGTCAAAGAGATATCTGCACCTCCATGCCCATAATCTACAATAGCCAAAACATGGAAATAACCTAAGCATCCATATGGAGGAATGGATAAAGATGTGATACACACACACACACACACACACACACACACACACACACACACACACTGAAATATTATAAACCATAAAAGAAGAAAATTCTACTATTTAAAAAAATATCTTTAATGTTTGTTTATTTTTGAGGGAGGGAGAGACAGACAGACAGACAGACAGACCAAGAGACATAGAATCCAAAACAGGCTCCAGACTCTGGGAGATTATGACTTGAGCCGAAGTCAGATGCTTAACCGGCTCAGCCAGCCAGGTGCCCCCAAAATTGTGCCATTTATGACAACATAGATAGATCCGGAGGGCATTATGCTAAGTGAAGTAAGTCAGACAGAGGAAGACAAACACTGTAGGCTCTCACTTGTATGTGGAATATTTAAAAAACAAAACCAAATAAAACCTAACTCAGACAAAAAGAGACCAGAGGTAGGGAGTAGAGGGAGAGAGAATTGGATGAAAATAGTCAAAAGGTACAAAGGTCTAGTTATAAGTTAAATAAGTACTATGGAGGCAATATGCAACGTGATGACTGTAGGTAACATTGCTGTATGGTATAAATGACAGTTGTTAAGAGAGTAAATCAAATCCTGTAAGTTCTCATCACAATGAAAACATCTTTTTCTTTTCTCTCTCTCTGTCTCTCTCTCTCTATGTGTGTGTGTGTGTGTGTGTGTGTATACATATATATAAAATATGATATATATGATGAATGTTAACTAAACTTGTACTCATTTCATGACATATATAAGTCAAATCATTATGCTATACAGCTTGAACTTATACAGTGTTGTGTGTCAATCATATGTCAGTAAAACTAGAAAGGAAAAAAAGTAGAAACAAAAACAAAAACCCAGAAATTTATTCTCTCACAGTCCAAAATCAAGCTATACTCCCTCTGAAGGCTTTAGGGAAGACTCCTGACTTGACTTTTCTAGTTTCTGGTACCTCCTGGATTTTCTTGGTATTTCATGGTTTATAGACACATTTCTTTAGTGTCTACCTGTCTTCACATGGTTTTCTCCTCTGTGTTTTCAGTTCACGGTGTCCCAAATCTTCCTCTTCATTCCTTTATGAGGATAACAATCACTGAATTTTAGATCCACTCAAAATACAAGATGATCTCATCTCAAGATTCTTAACTTCATTACATCTGCAAAGATCCTCCTTCCAAATAAGATCACATTCACAGAAACCAGGGGTTGGGACTTTGGACATATTTTTGAGGGTACACAATTCATGGATGAATTGCGCATGAATATGTGTCATGATTTAATTTTTTTAAGTTTTTAAGACAAGAAATGGTAAATAATTTTTTTAATGGGGTAATCTGAGTTTTTGTGACAAATGTTCTATAGATTAGGGAGAGAAAAAAATTGTACAAATTTGCCACCCTGTGAGGGAGAAATTCTTGATCAGTCTTGAAAAATGTCTTCACTAATTATGATTCTGAAAAAATTTTTTCAAATAAGGTTTTCAAAGGACATTTGAATGGTTTTGTTTTCTTTTTTTGAGAGGAAGCTAATGAGAACAGTGTCATATTCATGTATAGAGAGAGTACCTTTAAAAAAACTAAAGAGGTTTTTTTTTTGGTATTTCCAAATGCAGGACTCTATTAAAATATCGAAAAACATATTTTTGTGTATTCATTCACACTGTTACACATGGTAATCTCTTGGGGTTTGTTTCGCTTTTGTCAATTATCAATAATTAAATCATTGCTATTGATATTTAGGCCTTGGGACCACTGTGATTCTCAACTTTGTTCTGGTTTGCAATTGGCTGAGCATTCAGGTCATAAAAGGCATATTATACCTAACACTTGGCCCTGGCACCTTTGTGTTTTAGTATGACATGTAGCTTATGAGCAACTTTATTGGGGTCTCATTTCATGCATCAGTTAAGTAAACATGTAAATGAAGTAATCCTTTCTTCTTAAGAATGACGCTTGACTCAATATATTAAAAGTTATTTGAGTTCCCAAGTATAAAAAGGCCTGATAAGTTGTAGTAGTTCTGTGAAAAGCTGTTCTGGTAGGAGAACATACAAATTTAAGAATTCAGACAATAGCTTTATTCAGAAGACTAAAAGCTTCTTAGAAGCCTATTTTCTGGACCCTAATGCTATTCTGCAACCTTTCTTTTTTTTCCCTCTCTCTCCTTGGATAATGCTGTCTGTTAAGAAATAGATGGCAAAGCTTTGATTCATCACCTTCTCAAATTGTTTCCACTATGTAAAACATGTCTTTAAAAATAAATTTTGGAAGCTTTTATATGCCCAGTTGTATGAACATTTTGAATAAGTCCTGATTATTCACCAGGGAGTATATCTTAAAAAACAAAAAGCAATTTTTTTCTGTGCTTTCTTTGATGGGCATTAAAAAAAGTAATTTAACGGCCACTTTTAAATTGATTGGAGTTCATCCAGAAAATCATTACTTGGAAAAAAGTTAAAAATTAAGTAAATCCAACTTTTGAAATTTTTCACAAAGTTCTTTTTATACTTTTAAAGTAGTAAAAGGCCAAGTATTTTATAAAGTGTCCACACAAATTCTATTACTGATCTTTCATCATAGTATGGAATAGTAGTTACACTCAAGACATGAAGGAAAAATATGCTTCAGGGTTTGGCTGGGAAATAACTGACATACAACAGAATCACTCACCCTAGTAGTTTTTCACTGTGGGCGCCAGGCAGGGTGTCAGTCTGTAGAGGGGCAAGCTGGTGCCTCATTCAGCTCTGCCCTCCTAATAAGATCAGCATGACACAAAGCTGCAATTATTCTGTAGTGACATCACTACCACCCTGCCCTTTTGCCTGTATTTAAATGAGTTATTCTTATGTTGTATAATGGGAGATTTCAACTTCAAGTCTGGGCAATGAAAGTCAGTGTGAGTTCTGTGTCATGTTTTCATCTGGCTTTTTTTTTTTTTTTTTTTTTAACCTTTTGGTGATGCTTCGAACACAGACCTAGAGTACTGAAAGCATTTTCTAACATGAAGTGTCGAGTCCTCCCAGGGAATTGATCACCTGCCTAATCAACTAAAAAAGTGTCACAATTTTTCATAGTACATAAAGGATTACCTAAATTAAGTCCCAAGATATCTATTCCCTATTCTCTTGGAGATGGCACATACGTTTTCAATGTTTAAATAGAAAAGAAAAAATAAAACTAGGATTGTTGGAATTTATAAAATTGGAATCCAGATTACAGGACTCACAATTGCAGCAACCACTTTCAGCCCTTGGGAATTTTTTTTTCTTTTTGAACCTCATAAGATTATTTGTTTATGTCTTATGTCTCACAAGTAACTAAAGCTCTTTGAGGGCAAGGCTAATGTTTATTTCATCTTTTAATCTCTCATAGCTCTTCCACACTACCTTGCACTTGATAGGCATTTATTAGTGTGTGCTGAATGCATGTAATACATGCAGAATGTTGTCACATAGAGACATTTATTAACATACTTGTCGTCTACATACAGAGCAGGCCCGGTCCCTTTTTCTCTCTTACTCTTTTTAAAGTTTTTAATGGCTTTAAGGGGGAAAAGTAAGAAGGAAACATTTGAGTCAGGCCATAGTAGCCATCTGCTTTTCTTAGCTACCATGTCTCATTCTTCTTCCCTATTTTTCTCCCAGCCACAGTGGAACAATGAAGCTGAAGGGAAACTAGACAGCCTCTCAGTTTGCTTCTGTATTTTAGAACTCTCTCTTTCCCTCATCTAGATTTCACTCTCTCACACTATAAACTAGCTTCCTGGCAAGAATCCAATCTGTATCTGTTCCTGGGTGTCCTGTTCCATAGTCTTATCCGCCAGGACAAGAGTCTACAAAAGATGCCAAGCTGATATCAGAGTCGAGTACTCAGATTGGCCCCTATTGAATTAATCAACTGTGGCCAGGAGGCTGGGACATTAGATGGTTAATTTTAAATATTTATTTTTGATAGAGAGACAGAGCAGGAGTGAGGAGGGACAGAGAGAGACACACACATAGAATCGGAAGTAGGCTCCAGGCTCTGAGCTTTCAGCACAGAGCCTGACGGGGGGCTAGAACATGACCTGAGCTGAAGTCAGATGCTCAACTGACTGAGCCACCCAGGTGCTCCTAGATGGTTCATTTTAAATCTGATGTTCATTCTTGGACCAGTCAGCGGTGGTCCCAATGTCAGTGTCACTGAAAAACATGGTAGCACCTTCTGAAATCCTTGGTTGGAGTAAGATAGGTGCCAAAAGAAGGTAGTTGCTTATGGTGAAACGGAAGGGCCAAATTAAATGATAGGTAAGGTGTCTCATACCTACCAACTATATATTTTGATTTATCACTATAGCAGTCAAATATTAGAAAGTCATAATTAATTCTGTGCAGGTTCCCCTAAACTCAACAGCTTGATCAAGGATCGAACAGATTTTTCTAGCAGGAAATACAATATATAACCACTTACTACATACACTATATCAGAATAGAGAATAAACGCTATCAGTAGAAACCTGGAAGCATGTTTAAATACTGAAAAATATTTTAGGTATTAAGAAGACCCTTTTTATTATAACAGAAATATCTAAATATATATATATATTTGTACAAATATATAATTATATTTATATCTAAATATATACATATATATTTATATATACATTTATATATATAAATATATATAATATATATGTTATATTACATATACTATATATACATATATATTTATATAAATATATAATTATATTAAATATCTAAATATATATACATATATATATATTTGTTGTTGTTTTTTCCTGATCCCATTGCTCAAAGAGTTTAGTTTTGTTTGGCTGTTTTTCTTAAACTTTTTTGTTTAGTTTTGGTAAGCCATCAAAAGCTTTAAAATGAGAATGTTACCTTTGTGTTGTATCACTAGATGGAAAAGACCATCTTGGAAAAGACATTAAAATGGACATTCACTAGGATAAACTATATAGAACCCTCAGGATCCTGACTCTTCCGTCATAAAAGGGTGTATCCAGTCTAATGCCACTTAATTATATTTTTATAAGATACAAATTTTCATTAACTCTAAGGCCTTAAAAAAAATCTCCTCATAACATTCTGTAGTATATTATGGGCTCCCTTCTGAGGAAATGTAGTATTGGATTCCATTGATGACAGTGGGTGTGGTCTTTGTTGTTGCTGTTGATTCAGTTGTGCTAATCTCTGTCCCTTTAAAGATCCAAACAATAACTTAAGAATAGAGAGTTTCAAGAAGACATGGAATCATGAGAAATGATGAAGTCAGCAAGCTTCCTAAAGTTGCAGTACTTGAGGAAAGTTGTCAAATATGCATTATCATTCATCTGCCATGGTCCTGCTGTATCCTGTGTAAACTTGCCAAGTGTTCAACTCCTTGGCCATTTTTCTTTCCTTCTTTATGTGTTCATATTCTCAGAAGTAATGTCAAAGACACCTCTGGCACACTGAACAGTTCTAAACTGGATGATGACTTGTTTCTTTTACGTCTTCCCTGAGAGCCTAGTGTTTAAAGAAATAAAAATCGCCAGTGGAAAGTCAGTGTTACCTGACTGACTTAGTTAAACTTCTCCCAGAGTAAGGAATTATGAGTTCCTGGAGCAGCACATGTGTTTCTTTCTTAATATCACTCTCAGTTTCATGATTTGAACTGTCTGCAGTTCTCTGAAGAGGAAGAGACATCCATATAAATAGCACAGTCCTAGAAACTAGACTGTGGACAAGTACTGGAAAGGAAATAGTGAAAATTCTAGCAGTCAGTTCCTTTTCAGGCCAATGTGTTTGTTAAGCAGATTGTGAACTTTGGCTAATTATAGTATTAATCTCATTTCTTTTTTTTTTAAGTTTATGTATTTATTTGAGAGAGAGCTTGAGCTGGAGAGGGGCAGAGAGAGAGAGAAGTAGAGAAAGAATCCCAGGTGGGCTCCACACCACCAGTGCAGAGCCTGAATGGGGAACTTGATTTCACAAACCAAGAGACTATGACCTGAGCGAAATCAAGAGTTGGACGCTCAACTGACTGAGCCACCCTCATGCCCCTGGTGAGTGGGGGAGGGACAGAGAGAGAGAGAGAGAGAGAGAGAAAGAGAGAGAGAGAGAGAGAGAGAGAGAGAGAGAGAGAGAGAGAGAATCCCAAGCAGACTCCACAATGACAGCTCGATCTCACTAAACATGAGATTATGACCTGAGCCAAAATCAAGAGTTGGACATTTAACTGGCTGGGCCATCCAGGTATCCCAGTATTAATCTCATTTCTAAAATCTTTGATTTTCTTTTCTTTTTCTTTTTCTTTTCTTTTTTTTTTTTTTTTTTTTTTTTGCCCTTGAGGTCAACTGTCAGTGTGTCACACCAGAGTGTGAATGTAAGAGGCAACTGCCATAGCAAACCATCCTTAGCCAGATCTCCACCATGCCCTTGTTCAACTTGCCTGCCTCTGAAATTATCATATCTCCCCCTTATCGTAATCATGCCTTCTTATATCTTCTGTTGACCCCCACCCCTTATTCTCATTGTCATTGATAGTGAAGGGATGGTGGAAAATAGGAAATGGTAAAAACTAATTAACAGTATCCATTCAAGTAATTTTATTTTGTGTCTCCTTGCAGTTCCTATAAATGAGAACAGCATTGTGTTTGTTCTAATTCTTTGTTAAAAGATAATGAAATTTTAAAAATCAATAAAATTAAAAAGAATTAGAAAAGTTATATCATGACAACATATCTTCAAATATATAATGATAATTATATAGAAAAAAATATAAATTATTTTATCATAAAATACTTTAAAATCCTTTAAAATTAAAGGAATAACAACAAACACAAATGTGCCCAATACCTAGATTTGTAAAATCTAAACATTGTCCCATAATTGTTTATTCTTAATAAGAAATAAAACCCTATTAGGATTTTTTTAGAGCCCCCAAATGAGGAAATCTCTTCCTCACTTGAGGTTAGAACTAACTGGGAAATGACAAAGAATGGGAATGGAGCATAGCTGATGAATGAAATTCCTATTAACCCTTAGACAAAGCTCACTTACCCTCCACCACCAGCTCAGAGCCTGACAAATAGAAGAAAGCATTGTTTAGTTTTTGTTTTTGTTTTTCTGTGGGGAAGGTTCACTTCAAAGAGAAAAGGAGTAAGAGAAGACTGGACTACCCATATAGCTTCTCTTTTCAAACTCACCAATTATTCAAGTGTGAAAGGAGGGTGGGATATATAGATACAGACAAGAAGTTTACAGGTCATGGAACTCCCTCCACATAGAAGAAAACATCAGGATTGGGAAGTAAGCATTTTATTCTAAAAATATATAAAGTTAAAACCACAATTTCCTTTTGGATCCTATTCTCTTCCTTCTCTTGCCCCCAGCCCAGAGGTAACCTTTACCTGAATTTCAGGATCCTTGTATGTAACAAGTACTTAGTCGCCAGAATTGTGATTCTAAGTACCAACATGCTTCCATTTAAGGAAAATATTGGCTGCCAGTTCTTGGGGATTTTGATTATAACATCTGTATTTATTTCAATTACAAGATATTCTAGACTAATGGAAAGAATGTAAAAGATGCTGCTGCTAGATAGGAATAGAGTTTGGATTCAAGGACGTTACTGCTCAACTAATGTTCTCAGTGCTGAAAGATCATCATGGTTTTAGCAACAACAATTATAACTAAGGAAACAAAATTTAGAGCTATCTCAAAACAGAAAAGAAAGCATCATTAAGTTATCTCTTCCCTCTGAGAAGAAAACATGCATTCTATTGACCCTTGCCTTCTGAAATATTTCAACATTCCAAGGCTACTGAGATTTTTCTTCATCTCTTATAAACAAACCCAGTGGCCTTTAAAATACTTTCTGATTTATTTTCCAATTTTTTTTTCAGGCGAGTAACAAATAATATGCATTTGGTTTCCATTATTTTCTCTTGATAAACTGAACAAGTTTTAAATTGAGCGCAGGTACCAAAAGGCTTTTGAATAAAGAGAATGTTTGGTAATGAATGATTAAATGAAAACTAGTTATAATAATTAGCTAGGAATGGAGAGAAAAATTGTAAAGAATCACTTTTGTTTAAGTGATAGTGTATTATTAGGGACATCTAGAAAAATGAGCCTACATAGTATGTGAGAATCAATAATGCATCTCTTAGTGCCTACAATTTGAAATTGCCAATTAAAACTACTGGGTAACTCTACGATGAGCAATTGTTTTCTTAATAGACTTTGTTTTTGGTCGGGGTATACTGTTAGAGTTTGCATAGTATTTTATTTTGTTACTTAGCTTCATGAAGCCCTTAATTTATTAATGGTAATGATTGACTACTTGTGTGTTAAACCAGAAAGTATTTAGATAACCTTATTCCATCAAAAGAGAAATGTTATAAATCTGTATACTTTGCCTCCTGCTTCTGAGCAATATGGCAAACAAAAAAATGAAAGGGTAAGGCAAGTTAAATCTAATACCCCTTTGTGGTCTACAGCAAAATAAAATATGGGCCGACTTCATTTTATGTGTTGACTGTGTTCTTAAAATCCTTGCATAAAAATCAAGACATTTTTAAAAGGCCAGGCATGCTCCCTCTTTGAAAAAATACTACAGTCCATTCAAAGTGCCAGTAATTATTTTCCAATCTAAATAATCACAACTTAATTTAACTGATTTTTTTCACATACTGGAATTTTTCCATTCATTTCTATTTCATTTTTTGTTACACATACAGTGTGTTTTCACTTAAACTATTTTATTTCCAAACTACAAGTTGTGCAATTAAGAGAGAATGGCTTTTGGTTCTTTTTATAGCATGTATACATTAGGTAACTGGATAATCCTTTTTCACGTTTTGAGATGCTGTTGGTTCAATCTCAGAATCACATCTTTCCCAGATACCATATGCATTGTATCTATCAATGCCTGAGGAGGAAATCTGAATAAAAAGTTGTACTTTTATTTACAGATTTTTTCAATGCATTATATTAACTTACATATAGTTTCTTTCCTGTGATATATATGAGCCAATGCCACATTGCCGGTCCTGAGGTTATTTTTGCTAGTGTGCGCAAGATGTAGTTTCATAGATTGGGAAAGCAAAGAGGTGGTATACACAGTGAAATGAATTATTTTAAACTTCCTAACTGCCATTGGAGTTATTAAACACACAAAGTAGAATTCACTGTCTCAGTGAAGCAATAAAAGTACCTGAGGTAGTAACCACATCTCTCACATTTATACATGTGTAAAGATTTGAGAAGCCAATAGACATGTGTATGGATTTGAGAAGCCAACACCTAAGCCATCCAGAAAAATTGTCCTGTTGAATCTATAGGAGAATCAATAATGGAACCTGATAGTGCCTGGATTTGGAAATTGCCAGTTAAAACTACTAGGTAAATTGAAAACTATTTATTTTACGGTACGTACTACCTCTTTGCTTTCCTGGCCCTCAAAAGTATCTGTTGTACATCCTAACAAAAACAACCTTACTGTCTCACTGAGAAGAAATTATATGTAAGCTAATAAAATCCACTTAAACGTTTTCATTAACAAAAGTGCAACTTTCATTCATACTTTTATGCATCCAAAGACTTTGTATCTCCCATTTCTGAGTAAATACTTGAATAGTATGCAACCCTGCTCGCTCTGAAGTGTAGTACGCCTTTCCCCATGCAGCGCTGCATGCTGTGTAGCCACAGAAATTCATGAGTTCAGCTCCCAGGATGCCAGGGCAGCTGGAGAAGAGTTCTGTGCTCACGTTGCTTGCACAAACACATGAGCATTGTTTCCCACAGTGAGGTCCAGGGACCCCTGAGGTCCTGCAGCTTTTTTATCCTGTAAAACACAGAGCCAGAAGATGATGCTGATAGGGTGGAGGCGTTGGGAGACTAAGACTGTTTAAGAATTTCAGGAGAAGGGACAGTCTGAGAGGAGCTGGCAGAGCAGGCAATTATTTGTGGTGGGAGGATATGGGAAAAGAGCAGATGTCTGTAGATACTACAAAGGAAAATAAACACTGTGGAAGAACAAACTTATGTAGAAAAATTTAAAAGGGGGATTTTTAACAAAGGATGTTTGGGAAACACTCCATTGGAGTTTTAATATTCTGGGCAGCACTTACAAAAGGGTATAAGTTCTTACAGCCAGAATGACCTTTATATGAGAAATCTTCATTTCTCTGTTTATTCCATCCTGTTTCATTTAACAAACTTGTATTAAACACCTACTATGTGCCAAGAATTAGCCCTCCTTGTCTCCTTCCCACCAGCCATATACAGATACACATAAACACACACTCACTTTGAAGTTCAAATACCATTTGTATTAACTGGAGGCCCACAGGACGTTAGCACTAAAGTCAAAACAATTCACTCACTACAGCAAGCTGAAGTTAAAAAGCAGCCCCCCAGGATGAAACTTGGAAAATGCTTGAACATCGAGGTGTTTATTTGGATTGGCTTTTCTGGACTTGCTGATACTGGTAGATATCTTTCTGACATGTTGCATCATTTCTGATGAAAGAGCTCTGAATGGTGGGACAGATGGAGCCAGACTTTCCTCTTACATAACTGTATAGGGAAGTTTCAATTATTTGGAGGCAGTGAGTTATATCTGATATTTTTTTCCAGAAAATATGGATTCCTGTATTTGAGACCATGATGCCATTTCCAAACACTTGTGTTGATTCTACATCAAGGCTCTAATGTTGTTTGTTTCATTCTATTTTTATTTTCTGTGTCTTCACCATTGGAGTTCTTTGTCTTGTCCTTCTCCATATTGCAGTGCTATAAAAATAATCATCTCATATTTCAAATCAACTAGAATTATGTTGTACTATAATATTTTTGGACAGATCCAGTTACACTACTAATTAAATTTTATCTTTTAAGGTAATCATGTACACCAAAATTGAGATCCAACTCGCTTAGCCACCAAGAGCATGCACTAATAAAAATTTCAGATTTATAGCACAGATATTATAAAGATGTTTCATTATATATTACAAGTGAGGAAAAGGGCTTTCAACTTTTCCACTAAATTTATCATTAAAGTGTTTTTCCTCCAACCCCCTGAAGTGTCTCAAAGTTGACTATATTTTATTTGAATTTAGGGAGAAAGAAAAGTAAATTTGAAGTGATATGAAATACCTATTGTATCACATCATTAGTTACAGTGAGCATATATAATTTTCGGAGTTTATATCCACTTGAGCTGGGGTGGATAAACTATTTCCACCAAGAGGCTGTGGCACAGCAAAAGATACAAGAAGGACCCAGGATGTACCAACATTGAGGTTTGGGGAGGATGGGGCCTCTGCAGCTCTGCACACACAGGTTGCACTGACTAGGTATATCATCTGATTCTCAGGTGGCTCAAGGCTGTGACTATTAGTATGGCTTGAGTATACTGAAAGAGTCACTTCAGGCTTATCCTGTCCTTGGAATACACTTGTAATCTTTGAGATAGGTTAGAGGAGAGTAGATTGGCATTGATGTAAGAGAAGTCTTGACTTGCTGTTGGCTCAAAACCTGGGTGGTATCATAAATATTCTTGAGGGTTTGAGATGAGAATCCAAGAGCTCTGACTGGAAGGACAAGAATCATCTGCACTCTTCCTCCTCGGCCAGCTCTTTCACCTGGAAGGCTTGATGCCCTCATCTTAGATTTTATTTGCACATGTCATTGCAGCCAGTTTGGAAACAGGAAATTGTTTTTGGAAATGAGTCAATGAACCCAATGTCCTGCTCCACTGATATAACACATTTGTGTCATTTTTCAAGGTACAAATTGTCATCAGGATTGGGGTGGGGAATCCTCTTCCAAAAGAAAATTCAACTGCCACATGGTAAACTGATTCTTTGGATTCTACTTACAAACACAATTAACTCATTTATGGAGTATTCTCTATTGCTACATACATAAGGTGTATTTCTCACAGCAAGCAATACCTATAAAGCATGTTTAAGCTCATTTTAAATATAAGCTGAGGCTCATCGAAATTAAATCACTTACTGTATTTTGAAAGCAGAAGCACCATCTTTTATGATTCTACCTCTAGGACCTAGCATATATTCAACCTAAAGTAAAATTTTGATGACTATTTGTGGAGTAGTTGAATAAATGTGAATAATTACATACAGAGTATAAACGAAAGGGCTGTGTTTAAGACTAGGTTCATCTATCTCTAAAGATTAGCATCTTTCTATACAATCAAAGAATTGGCTCTAAAAACCATCAACTATAATAACACAATTATTACTATTTCCTATCTTAATATTATGACATTTCCCTCTTTAAAAACAATAAATATAATGCTAATACCATGATTTCTCCTATTTCCAGATTGGATAAATGTATAAGAAGTTGTTGAAAAAAGGCAATAGCATTTTAATATCTATCCCTAGTCATTATTGATTTGATTTTCCCTTCGGCTTAGAATTTTAAATATTCAAAATTCCATTAGCTGTTAAATGCTTCAGTCTGGATATTACTAGATCAGAATTTCTGGACCACCCTGTGAAAGACAGACTTTTTTCATTAAGAAGCAAAAAAATCAAACAGGCTGCAGTGACTTTTCTTGGAACTCAGAGGATGTGTGGAGGAAGAAGGTCTTCTTTGGCCAGAGAGTCAATGCCCTTGGGAGATGCCCAGACTTTGCCCCCTTCATTCAGCTTTTCCTGCCAGTCCTTATCCTCAAATAATCCAAAGCTACAAGATGATTAAGAGCCCTCATGGCCCATTTGAGAGTTCTCTTGACCTCGATTATTATTTTTACTTTTATTAATCTGACCACCTCAATAGCACTGTTGTCATGGAAAGTCTGTGATTTGACCTCAGAAGACAAATGTTGAAGTCCTGTCTCTGCCACTAACACAGCCTAATGTTAGGCCAATCACTTTACCCCTCTAAGCTCCAGTTTCCTAACACACAAGAAAAGAATAGTCACTGCTGTTTTTCCTAACCTTCACAGTTTATTGTCTAGCTCAATACCTTTTTTATATGAAAATGTTTCTAAGTGGCAAAATGTTTATAAGCAGAAAATACCATACGATTGTAGGTTACTTCTCCCTCTCTTCCTCTCTTTTTTCTCTTTCTCTCATTTAGTTGTCTTACAAATCAAATTCCATCCTGGGGCAAAGAAATTGTGCAAAATGATTTTTTTTAACAAGAGGTACCCTTCAAAACTAACAATCTCATCTTCTTCCTCACCTTTCTTCTTTCTCATAGTCCTTAGATATATCAGATATATAACACATACAGCCATATTTGAAAGAGAGCAAGCCTTTCTATTTCTTTTCTACCTAAACAGGAATGTTTTGACTGAAGTCCCTCATGATGCTTTATCTAGAGCTCTGTAGCCATGACTTCTCTCCTCATTCCAAGCTTTCTCCTTATCCCCAGTTCCCTAGCTATGACCACTCTAGAAGGGCCTCTTCCCCAATTTTGCCCCTCAGGAGATGTAATTACATGAACTAATAGTAGCCTCTTTTCTAGACCCATCTTTGCATCACCTTCTACTATCCCTTTTCAGTTTTAGAGATAAGATGTAGATATTGAATTCAGGTGAATGTTTGGGAATCCTGGGGAAACGTGGGCAAATTTCTCCGCTATCCTGAGCCTCTGACTCTCCATTTGTACAGTGGTGATAATAACACTATTTCATTGTAGGGCCTGGGACAAATTAT
Organism: Neofelis nebulosa; assembly: GCF_028018385.1. Classification (NCBI taxonomy): domain Eukaryota; kingdom Metazoa; phylum Chordata; class Mammalia; order Carnivora; family Felidae; genus Neofelis; species Neofelis nebulosa. Next base: position 39,622,185 of record NC_080782.1, read on the forward strand.
ATGAGAAGGAGCATGTGAAGAGCAACACATAATAAGTATGCAATGTTGTGCTTATTAAGGGAAAAATCCCCCTTTTGCTGCTGCATGGAAACAGAATTTCATTTTGACATCTGACTATTGTCTGTTTTATTTCCCATCATTTTCATCTTATATGACTGCTTAAGCCACCTCAGTTTTGTTTTGTTTTTGTTTTTGTTTTTTGGCTTTGATGGAGAATATGATTTTTGCTTTACCTCTGGTACAGAAAGTTCCAAGACAACTTAGTATAACAAAATGAACATCGAACTCAAAGTCACGAGAAGCTTTCACTGTTTATGTGCTCCTTTAAATCAAAAGAACAAGATGTAAACTATTTTTTTATGTCATCTCCTGTGCTTCAGGCTCCTTTGTGCCTTAGCAAACTTGAAAGAGACTGATTTACGATCACTTTGGGCAAATTGCCTGTAGAATTCTGAGGACAGGAAATGAAGAAAAAAAAAAACAAGTGCAGCACACACCCCCGGACATTCCACACAACATGTGGAATAAACAGGCCTAAAAAGGAAACCAAAAGCTCTTGGTCTTATATTGAGGAGTATCATGAATGACCTTTGGGAGAACATACAGTAAGGGTAATAAACTTCTGGAAAAATACTTCAAGAGGGGTGAACTTGACCCTGATTAAAGATAGTCTCCCCCACCCCCACCTTTTGTCTAAAGGATGGTGAATACTTTTAAGTTAGGTAAATTATGTTACCTGTATCAACATTATGAAAGAGGGGTACCATGTTACAGACTTGTTCCTCCCAAACCTTCACAGGAATCGGACTTCCTGGGGATCTTGTGGGGATGGAGACAGTGATTCAGGAAATCTGAGTGGAACCTGAGATTCTGGATCCCTCACAAGCTCTGGGTGATACAACTGCTACTGGTCTGCAGGCCAGTTGTTTCTCCGTCATCTTCAACAACATTCTTGGTGGTGGTGTTCTGGTCCTTATCTATGGAAGGGTGCGTTTCACCCAGGACAATTTTGGTCCCAGGGGAATTTGGCAGTGTCTGGAGACACTTTTGATCTTCACAATGCAAGCAGGACTACTGGCATCATGTGGACAAGGACCACACATGCTGTTACAATACACAGGATAGACTTTCATAACAAAGAATTTTCTGACTCTAAATGTCAATAACACTAGAGGTGAGAAATCCTGTTGTAGACATACTACTTTGTGGATCTCTCATATCAAAAATAATCTTAGGGCACGTGGGTGGCTCAGTCGACTTAGGTTCAGGTCATGATCTCACAGCTCATGAGTTCAAGCCACATGTCGGGCTCTATGCTGACAGATCAGAGCCTTGGAGTCTACTTCAGATTCTCTCTCTCTCTCTCTCTCTCTCTCTCTCTCTCTCTCTCTCTCTGTCTCTCCCCCACTTGGAGTCTGTGTCTCACTCTTTTTCTCAAATATAAATAAATGTTTAAAAATTTAAAAAAATGATCTATTAAAAATTTAAAAAATAAATAAACCAGTGAGAGATAGGTAGGAGACTAAATAGTCTGGAGTAGAGTGAACTGTGTTTAAAACTGTCTTCAAATATATGAAAGGCAATTACACAGAAGATGGTAACCAGCTGTTCTTCATCACACTTGAAGTATGAGCAGGAAATGTACATAAATGGACCTGTGCTACCCATCCATTCTTTTTCTGCATTTTCCACGCTAGCCAGGCAAATCTCTCTATGATATTGTAACCATATTTGTCCCATTTTGCTTCTTACTACTTGCAGAGACCCTCCCAAATCCTTGGGACATATTTTCTTCACACTGCCAAGTTGACTTTCTCCCTCCCTTTAAAAATCTAACTGGAAAATTTCCATCTCCATTAAGTCTTTCTGAACTAAAATGAAGCAGTTGCCAGTTCACTTCTAACTTCAACTGGTACACTTTCTCCTTCAATGTGTTCATTCTACAAATATGTTATTGCCCATCTGTGTACAAGGAACTGTGCTAGATTGGGGGAAGGGATAAGAAAGATGAGTAAGAGAGTCTCTGCTTTTAAGAATTTTCCAATCTAGGGGCGCCTGGGTGGCGCAGTCGGTTAAGCGTCCGACTTCAGCCAGGTCACGATCTCGCGGTCCGTGAGTTCGAGCCCCGCGTCAGGCTCTGGGCTGATGGCTCGGAGCCTGGAGCCTGTTTCCGATTCTGTGTCTCCCTCTCTCTCTGCCCCTCCCCCGTTCATGCTCTGTCTCTCTCTGTCCCAAAAATAAATAAAAAATGTTGAAAAAAAAAAAATTAATCTTTAAAAAAAAAAAAAAAAAAAAAAAAGAATTTTCCAATCTAGGGGAAGAAAACCACACACAGATAATTACAATGTAAATAAAATAGTATTTAATAATTATTTTCATGAGAGATATTTAAAAGATGAAAGAGAATGGTTTAGTAGTTAAAAGATTATTTCCAGTTGGAAAAATCAAGGACAACTTTATAAATAGGTATACATAAGTATCCTTTTTCATAAATAAGTATATATAAATATCTTTTTTTTAAGGACAAAATTTTCTATAAATTAGGTACAACCCTGGGCAAAAAAAGAACTTAATAATGTTAAAATTTGAAGATAATAAATTAGAGTATAGAATGAGTTTGAGTCTGAATTTAGACTATATTTATGGAAGACTTTATAATGAGTAAGGAAAGAGAATTTTTCAGGATATGTGTAGCTATATCATGATTTTAACAAAGGACAGTGAATTTAATCACCTCTGAATGTATCTTATGATGCTTTGTAATTTTATAAGGGAGTGCTCTTTGGAAAGAATTCTTAATTTCATCTAGGAGGGGAATACTTTGTGATTTCACAAGTATACTTTAAAAACTAGTAGCAAACATGGAATTTGGCACCATTCAGAACTCTTTTTAGGAGAGAGTCTCACTTGTAAAGTGTTTTCATTACCTGAACTACAAGGAAATGGAAGAGAATTAGCCCTCATTGAATATCTAATATGTGCCAGGCACTGAGTAAACTCTTTAGCTATGTCATCTGATTTAGATATATCATCGACAGCAACCTATGTGTTTATCACCACCGACAACACTTTAAGGAGATTCTAGCGTATTGATTGAGAGGGATGCAGAGCAAATCTCAGGCCTGTTTAGGAAGCTATTTCTGGGTGAAGACAATCAGCTTGCTTTTCCTTTGGAAGCAGCAAGGAGAAAGCTTCCTGTCCTGAGGATTTAAATGGTGATACTTGCGTAGTCAAAACAGGAAAATGAAGTTGTTTACATTTCATTAGTTGCCATGATTCCCTGTAGGGCTCATTACTGGAAAGCTATCCGTAACTCCCATTAGGCACAAATAAGCATGACTTTCTGCCAGCTCTCTCACACATCCTGAAATCACAAGCTTTGGGAATGGTATAGCTACTGAATTACTATAGGATTTTGTTCGAATGTCAGTACTTGAATTCTTTAGCCATGATATTGGTTTAAAGTCAGTAATGCAGTTAATATCATAGACCTTTCTTGCAGTTCTCATTTTTTTGAACATCATCGCTCTTTTTAATCAGAGCACAGTTTTTAATCATGTCTTCCATAATTCAAAACATGATGGAATCTTAGTTAACTCTGTGTAACTGGACTTTTTTTTCCCTCTTAAAGTTGTTTTAGGCTTCTGCGTATCATTCAATGTTGATGTGAAAAATTCAATGACCTTCAGTGGTCCAGTGGAAGACATGTTTGGATATACTGTTCAACAATATGAAAATGAAGAAGGAAAATGGTAAGCTGGTTGATTTTGTTGTGTTGTTTTTTTAATTTTCTTCTAAGATAATGGAAAATCTTATTTAGCTACAGTCTGTTTTATGAATGAGACTTCAACAGAATGAATTATGTATGGTAGAAAATGCAGTCTTAATCATTCGGTAATGGAAACTGACTCAGTTAAAAAAAAAAAAAAGGAAAATTCCTTGGCAATATTAAAGGAAGTGGTTAGTGATTTCTAAGCCTGTGTTGACCTCAAAGAAGGTCCTTGTCCAAAATAGTCATTGTTCTGTAATTATGTTATTCTGACAAGAGTTCTTTGATTGTTCTCATTTTAGAAGAGCTAAAATTCAGCTGCAAGTATTGGGAGCCAGATGAGATCCCAATGAGATCGAAAGGGTTATTATCACAAAATATTATTGGACTAATTTTTTGGTGATTTACTGACCTACTGAATTTGATTTATGGTTTATAATGAACTTTACTGAATTTCTTTTATACACTTTTAAACCCTTTGATAATAGTTCATTTCACTTTAGGTATGACTTTTAAACCACATTTAACTTGTTGAAAATTACACAAAATTAATATTAAAGCTCTTTTGCTGTATACTTAACGTAATTTTTAGTGTTCCTTCTTTAAATTGGAACTTATAGGAAAAAAAGACCAAGAATTTGTTAAACTTTGCTTCAGTTTAACAACTTAAAGTAAATTAAATTATTCTAGTAACTAAAAGAATAAACAAGAAGGGATTTATATCTCCTAGGAAAACAGTAATCAATCACTCTACTATATTTCACAAATAAAAACATATGGATTTTTGATGTTTCACTTTATCTTTTACAGTTAATTTGATCATAATTTCCCCAAAATGATCAATAGTAAGAACTTGAGTTCTCACATTTTCTATATACAAATATTATATCCTAGGTACAAACTAGAATTTTTGGAAGCATTTCAGTCTCTACTTTCCTTACAAATATCTTAGGTAGAAATCTAATAATAGAGTATGAATTATATGTTCTCTGTCCTTCCATCCTGTACTCTCACTTACCACTCCATCCCCACCCCTTCTAAGGTTAAATGGGAAAAGTCATCGCTCTAGACACCAATTTTATTCTGCTGGCATTATGCCTGCAATTCCAGGAGCTCTGCTTCTCAGAGATTAATGTGAGCGGGCGGAGCTTCTCCTTGGACATAAGCTATAACAAACTGAAACTCAGTATGTATTTTTCTTTAAAAAGCTTAACTTTTAAATAAAATGTATATGAAAGTTACTTTTCAGTAATTACTATTAGTCACATAAATTTTAAAGAGAAATATAACAGGGGCACCTGGGTGGCTCGGTTAGTTAAATGTCCAACTTCATCTCAGGTCATGATCTCGTGGTTTGTGAGATGGGTTTGTCAAGGTTTGTCAAGGGTTTGTCAAGCCCTGCATCAGGCTCTGTGCTGACAACTCAAAGCCTGGAGCCTGCTTCAGATTCTGTGTCTCCCTCTCTCTCTGCCCCTCCCCCACTCACACTCTGACTCTCTGTCTCTCTGTCTCTCTCTCTGTCTCTCTCTTTCTCTCTCTCTGTCTGAAAAATAAATAAACATTAACAATTGTTTTTAAATAAAGAGAAATATAACAAATAACAAGCCTTAAAGACTTAAACAACTTACTTAAAATGAACTTAAGGAGACTCAAAAATTTTTAACCTAATGAAAGTCTGATTTTCATGTTCTGATGTGAGGAAATCCCTTAAGCTTACTCTATTATCTAGTCCAGGCTCCCTGATTTTAGGGCAATGTGTTATCAGCAGTCCTTAGTTACCTGAATGAATCTTAGTGGAGTAATAAAGGTTCATTATTTCTCCCCAGTAATAAAGAGTTCATCAAATGGTACACCCATTTGATCTCTTTAGTTTCTTTCTGTCCCTTATTATAAGCCCATCCTATTGTGAGTTTTCCGCCTTCTAAATTCTTGAATCTCTTTCAAGATACCTGTAAAATAAAAAAACAGGAAAATGCGAAATCAGGCTGAATGGAGACCTGATGTCATGAATTTGTCTTTGAAGAAGGTGAATGTGTAGATGAGTAAAGGAAGACAGCCAAACCATCATTTGGAAAGAAACAAGAGTGCACAGAGTAGATAGGAAAATAAGGTTGGGGCGGGGGACTTGGGAGGGAGATGTTGCTAATGGCCTTTCTGAATGAGCCTACACTGAATTGAATTTTAGACAAACCATTCAGAATTTTGTACACACATGTGAGATAATGTTAATAATAATATATTAACTTTTTTTAGGTTAGAGATCATGCCTTATACATTTTTCTTTCTTCATGAAATATAGCTTGTCTATGTACAAATGTTTGTTGGTGGGTTATTTAGAGTTTTTCTTTAGCCATAGCATAAACTATGGGCCAATCAAGCAACAAGTATTTATGTAATACATCCCATGTGTCTAGCTTATGCTACATTCTATGGGAGATATAAGACAAATACAAAGTTTATAACCTAATAGAGGGCTCATATTTAATAATTAGAAATAAAGAATAGTGCTAATCAGTGTAATAAAGACTGTAAAATCAATGGCAGTTAAAAGAAGGAGGAAGTGATTCTTGACTCTTGAGCTGAGTCTTGAAAGATGATTTAACTTTTAATAAGAGAAGAAGCAATGCCACTCCAATCTGGGAAGCCACATAAGCAGGGACATAGATTTGAGAAGTGAGTGTGTTGGTAAGCAAAAAGGACTGACATTGGGAGAGCAGAGGGGAAAGGGCAATGGCAGACCTTAGAAGCCAGATGAAGAAACTTGGTCCTAAGTGCAGGCATTAAGAATCATTTATGATGGGCGTTGAGGAGGGCACTTGTTGGGATGAGCGCTGGATGTTGTATATAAGCCAATTTGACAATAAATTATATTTAAAAAGGGCAAAAAAAGAACCATTTATGAAACTTGGTTTAGGAAATCACATAATATTACATTTAAAGAATTGGATTGGAGAAAAAAGTGCCTGAAAGCTGGGGAATCTATAGGCAAGCAAGAATAGCAATCTGGTGCTTAACAGATGAGGTCCCAAGCTAGGTTAGAGAGAACTGGAATGAAAGAAAAGTGTAGGCAAGATAAATTTAGATGAACCATCAAAGCCTGGTGGAAGTTTGAAAGTGTCCAATGAAGGTGTAGGAGGAATCAAACATATTCCAAGATTTCTACACTGGATGGTTGGAAAATGGGTAGTCATTCAGAGACAAATGTACACAAAGGGAAAATAAGTTTTATCAGGAAGTTGGTAAGTATGGTTTCAAATGGTTTGAGTAATGTCCATGTAGTTGGAAACTTGAAATGGAATATAGATAAGAGGGAGAAGTTAATATATTGGAGGAAATATTTAGAGAGCAAGGACTGGTTTTGCTTCCCACTTGCAACTCTGTGCATTACCCAGAATCTGGCACAGGGCCTTAAACATCATATACATTCAATGGTTATTTGTTGGCTGAACAACTTAATCTAGTATAACTCCCTGTTATCATTAATGAAAAAACAAACACACACACATGCAAAAATAATGTCAAAAATAGCTCTCTTAAGACTGTTATCAAAAACAAAAAAGATAAGTGTTGGCAAGGAAGTGGGGAAAAGGGAATATTTGTGCACTGTTGGTGGGAATGTAAATTGCAGCCACTATGGAAAATAGTATAGAGGTTCCTCAGAAAATTAAAAATAGAACCACTCTATGATCCAGCTGTCTGGGTAAATATACAAAATAAATGGAATCAGGATCTTGAAAAGATATCTGCACACCTATGTTCCTTGCAGCATTATTTGCAATAATTAAGACTTGAAAGCAATCTAAAAGTCCATTGATGGATGAATAGATTTTTGAGATGTGTCATATACATACAATTGAATATTATTCAGCCTTAAAAAAAGAAGGAAATCTTGCCATTTAAGACAACATGGATGAACTTGGAAGACATTTTGCTAAGTGAGATAAACCAGACACGGAAAAATACTACATAATCTCCTTTTTATGAGGAATCTAAAATGGTCAGACTCCTAGAAGTCGAGTGTAGAATGGTGGCTACCAGGAGCTTAGAGGAGGGGAAAACAAAGTATTTGTCAAAGGGTACAAAGTTTCAGTTATGCAAGATGAATAAATACTAGAGATTTGCTGTACAACATAGTGCCTGTAGTTAACAATACTGTATTATATACTTAAAAATTGGCTAAGAAGGTAGATCTTAGGTTAAGTGTTCTTATCACAAAATACTAATAATGATAATAACTAAAGAGGGTTGGAGGAAACTTTTGGAGGCTATGGATACGTTTATGCCATAGACTGTGGTGATAGTTTTACAGGTGTATACTTGTCTCCAAACTCATCAAGTTGTATACATTAAGTACGTACAACTTATAATATGTCAACCATACTTCAATAAAGGATTTGTTTTTGTTTTTTGTAAGTGACTTCCACAGGGAAATGTAACTACTCAGGGCCAGAGCTGAAAATAGAACTCCTGTCTCTCCACTCCTAGGCTGGTGCTTTTTTTTTCTTTATTAGAACTATATTAAAAAGTAAGTGCTGATAATAACAATCTTTGCAGTTTTAGACTTTATGTATTAGTATACATGTGAGACTTTGTGAGTGTTTGAATGTATAAGAATGTCAGATAATTTAATTCCACTTTGACATTCCGTGCCTACAATGATCTTATATAAAAGGTGTGAAATACCAGAGTAACAAAAGCAGTGTGGCCAACTGAATTTAAAAGTAAGCAAACTACAAAAATCTAAATGTCCAAACCTTGAAGGATGGCATTGTAGCAGCCTATTGTTCTAAAGGGATCCAGGCATTGGTAATGTGAAATAAATTTTAGAAACATCTTTGGATATTCTGTAAACGTTTATAAAATCAGACAGGGTGCATACTTACTTTAAGAAATGGACTATGGAATAAATGTCATATTTGGGAGAATATGAGTTTTGTTTTTCAGTTTTTCTCCGGAGGTGGGCACCTTCATAAATCATATTTACTACTCAGGTTTTGGAAGCCCATCAACCTCAGATTTTTTAAAAAACCACCCTGACCCATATTACATCTTGGTTGAAGTATGCCTAAAGAAGGAAGACTTGTTGGTGCATTATAAGTGCAGTCTGTGCATGTGAAAGCCTTACTTTAATCCTTGGAAAGAATTAACAGTTAACAGGAAAGGCAGCCTTATGCCCTCTTTACCTTTCAGAAGTTGACCGTGACATGTAATTTACTTCTTTATCTTTGGCTCAGAAAACCACATGTTTTCTCAGTAGCAGAACACATTATATCTCTGATTAAGATCAGCCGTTGTTCATTATGAGATGAACATCCAAGTAATTGCAATGTGGTTCAGAAAAATTCACAAAGAACACAATTAGTTTAATAATTTTCTTTGAAGAGAAGAAACTTAAATGTGCTCCACATTGCACAAGCTTTCCAGATTTAGTGGTAATCACCAGTATGGCAAAGTTTCTGCCAAATGGGAAAATACAAGTTGTTGGCTCTCAGGGCTTTCCACTCTGTGGCTCCTTTGCTTCATTCCTTTTAATATGTGCATCAGCCCTTTTAACTGCTGTTCCAGCAACCACTCAGTGGCTTCAGTGGGGGCTTCAGTGACTTCAGTGGGCCTATCTCTCAAAGTAGGCTTTCATGAAGAAGATCCCTTCCTAGCCAATCCTCCATCCAATATATATCAAAATATGTTGGCTTTGTGTCTTTCCCCTATGATGCCAGGTGAGGTTTACTAAGGAACTCGTGTGATTGATGTTGTTTCTGTTGTATGTGTGTTTTAAGTAAAGCCTATTCAGGCTTGGCATAAAAAGACTTTTCAAAGGTTCTATCACGTTTTCTCTTACAACTTTAATATAATATTTATTTTGCATTGTTTATAATATCTTCTGAAGTTGAATTTTTCTCCTTGCTAAACTTGTCATTTCTTTGGCTCACCCCATTTCTACCCCTCCACCTTTCATGACTGAAAGCACTGCAGATAATGGGTCCACTATATAACTTCATTCTCTAAGATGACCAAACACTCCATTCATTAAAAAAAAAAAAAAAAGCCTGGTGGGTACTTGGCACTCTGATAGTTGCTTTGGCTTGGACATCAAAAAAGAGTTAGGTGAAAGGAGTGTTCATGAAATAATGTAAATATGAGACAACAATCTCTAGAAAACTATCTTTTACAGAGAAAAAAAATAAATATGGAGCAGAGACGTCACAGACCAGCTACTCTTCAAATAAATAAAATAATGATCATAATGACAAGAATGACTGTATGAATAGCAAACATTTCTCAGGTTACTAAATTTTATTACGATTGGACCTTTTTCATGGAGAAGAACAGAGTATAGAGTGAACTTTTAGAAGGAGTGAATGAGAATTAGAATTAGTCATTGTAGAGTGAGTGTAGAGAGAATTATTTCCCACACTTTGATGATCTTCGAGTTGACGAGGTGTTTCTCTAGAGGTCAGTAATGAGATCCAGAACATTCTTTAATTTTAGTCCTCTTACTCTGCACACAGATCATTGCAATGGAAATGCATTTGCCATGAAAAAAGCAAAAATCTAATAGAAATAAAATATCCCGAGCTAAAGCAAACTTGCATTAAAATTTAAAATAACAATATCCATAGTTCATGACACAATGTGCTTTGAGTCTTCACATTTGACCCTGTGGGTTTCAGCAGATATCATTGTTACCATCCTCATTTTCTAGACAGGAAACTGGCACTCTGAGAACGAACTGCCAAAGGTTTTATATAGCAAGTATGTGTCAGGGCCAGGATGCAGAACTACAGCCTTCTGACTTTCAGCCATTTCTGTCCTGTAACAACCAGGGTTCTCTGGAACCTTGACCTGTAGAGATGCCCCCTGTCTCGTGCAAAGGCATCTATGGCATTCTGCCTGTGCAAAATATTCAGCCTGTAAAATGGAGAAGACTTCACAATTAGGACTTCTTGGCCTGTTACATGAGTCATAAATTGCCAGGTCTGCCTTATTCAGATTCTTAGAGCTTTTGATACAGTCTTATTTGTTCACTTCACTTGAGTGCTATTTTGTTTCTGGAACTGTTATAGGCATTAAGGGTATATAAGTGAACAAAATAAGATGACAGTTCCTGCTGTTGTAATTGGGGAAGGAAGGAGCAAAACATAAATCATAAACTTAATAAACAGGTAGGTCAGAATGTGATAAGTATGCAAGAAAAAAAATATAGCAAGATAATGGGAATTGAGAAGGCTGGAGATTCCTGAAATTCCATAAACACTATGCTGATACTTTTCTAGGATCTTGTTATTTTTATACAGCGTGGGAAAAGTGAGACTTAATTTAGGATTAAGTAGTGAATAGAGCTGCAAGCTTGATGTCAGAACAAATAGCTCCTAGGAAAACACACAAACTTGTTTTATATCCTATTCCTGCTAACCCATTCTTCACCCTGCATCCCAGCGTTCACACCCCCTGTCTGAATCCTGGCCTTCTACACAACCACTTTCTGAGCTCTCACTCCTCAGTGCTTGCTTATCCAGAATACACAATAGGACATGTTTCCAGTTGCTATTTCCAGGGATCACCATACTCTAGGAGCTTTCTGTTGCCTCAGACATCAAATATAAACCACAGAGCCTTATCTTTAAAGTCTGCTGCTTACCACTCTCAGCCTCTCTGCTCCGGTTTATGCAGCAGCTTCACACTGTGTTCCAACCACCTGTGCTTCCTCATAACCTTGGTTTTAAAAGCCGTCACTCTTCTGTCTCCACCTTTTTTTCCTGAGCTATCCATGATCTCTCTCCTGTTTTAGAGTTCACAGTAACTTTATTATTAACATGCTGTTCAGAACTCACTTTTCACTGGGACACCTGGGAGGCTCAGTCAGTTATGCGTCCCACTCTTGATTTCTGCTCAGGTCATTATCTCACGGTCTGTGGGGTTTAAGCCCCTGTCAGCCTCTGTGCTGACAGCCTGACATTCTCTGTCTCCATCTCTCTCTGCTCCTCCCCAGCTTGTGCATGCACGCTCTTTCTCTCTGTCAAAAATGAACTTTAAAAAATAAAAAAAATTTTAAAAAGAATTCACTTTTCATCAATTGTCCTAAATTTCCCCCACTTAATGGTACATTTTCTAAACTAGTCAGCACTCCTCTACACACTAATAATTTGCTCTATTTGGATGATGGAATCTTAGAGTTGGAAGTGTCTTTGGAGGCCTGTCCTACAACTACACTAGAAACAACTTTCAGAACATCCCTGACCTTATCTTGGCCTGAGGGGCTGCATGACTGGCCTACGTATGCCCTGACAGTTTAAATCTTCATTACTCTTCACAAGTCCACCACCCTACTACCTCTGTCCCTAAATTTCATGTTTCTACTATTTTCCAAAGAAAGAAGGGAGGAAGGAAGGGAAGAGAGGAAGGAAGCAGGGAGGGAGGGAGGGAGGGAGGAAGGAAGGAAGGAAGGAAGGAAGGAAGGAAGGAAGGAAGGAAGGAAGGAAGGAAGGAAGCAGGGAGGGAGGAAGGAAGGAAGGAAGGAAGGGAGGGACAGGCCCAAGGTTAAAACTTTATCCTCCCTTCCTGTTTCACTTATCTCTTGCTCATAGCAAATCATCTCAAAACTTAATGAGTTAAAACAATAATTTATATTGTTTCTCAAGATTTTGAGGACTGCATAGGTGGGAACTGCATGAGTGCTCATCTGGTACCTCACTTGGGGCTAGAGGGCCCAAGGCGATTTAACTCACATGCCTGGCAGTCCGTGCTGTCAGCTGAAACATTGCTTCTCCTCCATGTTGCCTCTCCTCCTCCTCCATTAGGCTAAACTGGGCTTATTCACAGTGTGTGGTCTTAGATTTCCAAAAAGAGTGAAGTGGAATCTGTAATACATTCTTTAAAATTATTGAAGTATGGTTGACATGTAATGTTACATTAGCTTCAGGTGTACAATGTATTGATTTCACAATTCTATACATTACTCATGCCTTTGGAGTCACAGTGTCTCTATTTCGACTGCCTTCTATTTATCAACTAAGTCCCAGTTCCAACAAGAGGCAAAACAGATTCTGCATTAATGAAGGGCAGTGAAGGACAATGTCACATTGCAAAAGTGAAAAAAATTCCAAGCAATCTACCACAGTTTCAAACCCCTGGATACTGGGCCACCCAGATCCCTGCCTAGGGAATCCATGGCCTTTCCTCATTTCTAAGACAAATTTGTCCTTCTGGATCCACACTTTATACCAGCTCAGGGGATCTCTTTTCTCTTCTGTAATATTGGCCTTTCTCTTGTTACTAGCTTTTTCTCAACATCATTTATCCATATCCAGATGCCTTCCATAATAAATTTAAATCCACCTCAAACCCTTAATGGTTTGCCTGAAAAAAGAAACCCACACACATTGGCATGACCCATCTCCCTCATTTTTAGCAAAACTCTTGAAATGAAGTCTGCTCTACACTCCCATTCTTTATTTTCTTCCCTCTTTGGCTTTTGTGATACCACTGTTTTCTGATTGTCTCTCTCCTTCTCCGGACACTGCTACTAGTTTTCTTCCTTTGCTCATTAAAATCTTAAGTGCTATTTTTTCTCCTTTAGCTCTCTTACTCTGTACTCTCTTAAGGCAATAGCATTTACTCTTAGCACCTGAACCATGCTCATAGAATGCTCACATATATTCCATGTAGTTTCTGAGATAGTCCCCAGCAAGACTGAGCCCAGAAGCCTACAGAAGTAACACATTATCAGTGCACTCTATTGGCCTTTCTTCCTTCCCTCTATCATTTTCCCTATCAACACATTTGTTTGTGCTTTGAATTGACTCCCCTAAATCTACCTGCACCAACATCCTTGTGGAGGGTCTGCTTTTGGGGGAACTCAAACTAAGACAGCTGATAGTCTAAGTATTTGTAGAATTGGTTCTCCTTTCCTCTGCACTTCCTAAATTCAGATCCTCCTTTCTAGTCTGGGTCGAGAAACCCCTACTTTCACTCTCTGAGTCTAATTTGCCCCTTTCCCAAAAATGTGTTCATGACACTGCAAGCAAACAAGCTTCATAAAGCAGTTGATCATATCACATCCCTCTTTAAAGCACTGGTGGTTCCCAACTCTCCCCTTCATATAATAAATCTAAAATTCTTAAACTAGACTATCAGAACATTCCTGATCTAGACTCTATTTAGCTTGACAGTTTTGACTTCTACTCCAGCTACCCTGAGCTATTTGAATTATCAAAGGAGCTGTTTCTCCTTGCTTCTAATACCTTGCTGAAGTTGCACCAAGTTCTGACCTATTGAGTATTATAATAATCCATGTATGGTTTTGCTTCCCCCCTAAGTTTTAAACAATCTAAAAACCATTGTGTTTGATCCATTTCATATCCACAGGGCCTGATGTAAATGCTGGGTGTATAGAATGTTCTTAATAAACATTGATCAATCTATGTAGCCTCAACTTAAATACTTTCCAAATAGTAGGCTCACTACTTTTCTTCAAATTGTTTTAACTCTAAAACTAATTTAATCAATCATGTTATAAAAATCTTTAAAAATTTTGGAGAAAGAACACTAACCATAACGTCCTTAATGTAATTTGGTTTTTGGTGAACTCCTTTTTAACCTATGTTAAAAGGATTTTTTTTTTAAGTTTATTTATTTTGAGAGAGAGAGAGAGAGTGCAAGTGGGGAAGGGGCAGAGAGAGAGGGAGAGAGAGAATCCCAAGCTGACCCCGCACTGTCAGCGTAGAGCCCAATGTGGGGCTCGATCCCACAAACTGTGAGATCATTACCTGAGGCAAAATCAGGAGTCAGATGCTTAACCGATTGAGCCACCCAGGCACCCCTAATCTGTGTTTTACATAGATTGAGTAGTCCTGTCAGCTGAAAAAGACATCATCATCATCATCAACAACCAACATTTAAATAGCATATACTATGAGCTAAATTTTATATACATTAACTCATTCAGATTTTGTGATGGTACTGTGAGGTAGGTACTCTTGTTATTTCTATTTTACAGATGAAGAAACTAAGATAAGTGATTTGTCCTAAATCATACAACTAAGTAAATGACAAAAACATGATTTGAATTTGTGAAGTCTGGCTCCAAAATTCATGCTATATTTAATGGAGAGGATTAAGTTATTTGGTATATGGAAAGCACTTAGAACAATATCTGGCATAAGGTATAAATTTAATAAATGCTAGCTATAATTATCATTGCTATTATGATGAATATATTGAATATAATTTGGTATCTTTCACTTTGAATTGTCATAGTTTTTCACTAAATTAGGTAGATTTTTACTTTGAATTGGGTCATAAATATTTTTAATACTACCATGCAATCTTATTAGCTGTTGTGTTTTATGACTGAAATATTGTATAGAATGTCTCTGCAATAATTAGTTCTTGCTGTTGACCATATTTCTTTTAATCTTTCATATTATATATAACACTACGAGCATTATTTTTATGCATTAGCCTTTTTTCCCTTAATTTAGGCCATTTTTTAAGGATAGATTTCCAGAAGTAATAATTATGCATTAAAAGGTTTAAACATTTTTATGGTTATTTATGCATATAAAGAATGGCTTTACAAAGGCATTACAATAACTATGTTTTAGGGAGTCTGTTCAATAATTTAGTATTTGCAATTGTTATAAAACACTTCTATTCGTACTAGCTTTACCCAAAGGATTTACACAAAATAAGCCCCATCCCTTTCAATATGACAGAGTTTCAAATATTTATATATTTTAAAAAATATATTCCCTAAGTACCTACACTTAGTTGACAGAACCTCTCGACTCTCCTTCAGATATTTTTTTTTGTATAGTAAACATCCCCAACTTTCCCTCAAGCATCTCTGGTCTGACAAAATTACCAGGCTCTTAACCATCTGAGTCATAGTCTCCTAAATACATTCCATTGTGCCTATGTCCCTCTTAATTTGGAGATTACAGACATGGTCTGACAGTGCAGAGCACAGAAGGGTGATCACTTTCCTTGACCAGGGCATCTATTTCCAGCAATGCAGCCTAAGGTCACATTAGCATTTTTGGGTACTGAAATACACGGTTGGCTCATGCTTACTTCCTATCAACAAATCCCCCATGTGTTTTTTACATGAATTCCTATTAAATCACATTGCCCACATCCTGTATTGATGTAGTTAAGTGAAGTTATTTACATAGGTTCTTACTAAACTTTAACTAGTTTATTAAGTTTCTTGTTCCAGAATGTTCTGACACTTCTGATTGTCCAAACAGGTATATTGATTTCCTTGACGCATACCTTTATGCTTTCTATATCTTCACAAAAGTCATAAATAAAGATATATGCTAAGACAATCCCAAGTACAGTCTTATGTACATAATTAACGTCCTTTGGTTTGCAGTGATCAGCATCTTTGTATATAGCTTTTCAGCCAGCAGCGAATCAGCAGCTGTGAATCCACCCAAGTGCCTTAACACTCAACTACATTCATTCATCCTATTCCTGAAGATATCATAGGAGACCTTGTTAAATGGCTTCCTAGGACTAAAATAAATCATGATTATATTTTTTCATTAATTATTATTAAATTGATTTTATAATTCTGTCTGAAAAAACAGTAAGTGATTTTAACCTGGGGTCTCATAACTATCCTTATTTTTTAAGTGCTTACAAATTAGTACATACTAATATTAAATCTTATGATAATCAAATATTTAATTTGCCTGTGAAATTCTCAGTTCTTCCTAGGAAAAAGTCATTTATGCTACCATGTGTGTTTTATAAACTAATATAGCAGCAGACTTAACCAACAAGTATTGTTTCAGCCCCCAAATAAAAAATATAATAAAGTGATATATAATACAATAAATAAAATATTCTGAGATCTCTCTTCTATGTATTTTATGATTTTTTAATTCACATCATCTGCAATTTGGGGAAGAAACTCAGCTTATTTTCAATAACATTGCATTACTAACATAGGGTAACTATAATTATGTCTATGAGAACTACTGTCATTGTCTTAGAACTAGTCATGAAATAACTAAAATAAATGTTTCTCTTTGTTCAAAAATGCTAACTGAGTTATTTAACTTCCAGGGTGCTTATTGGCTCTCCTTTAGTTGGTCAACCCAAGAACAGAACTGGAGATGTCTATAAGTGTCCAGTTGGGAGAAGCAAACCATTACCTTGCGTAAAGTTGGATCTGCCTGGTATGTAAAGACTTTACATTAAAGTCTGATCCTAAATTATACTCAGTAGTTGCATGAAAAATAATTTTAACTCAATAAAATATGAGAAGAATCTATAAATGTTCTTCAATTCTTATCATTAAAATTCACATAAAATGACATTTTGATTCCAAACTTTAGAAATAAAAGAACTTTCCGAAAACCTGGCCCATTACATTGCTCCCACAAAATTTAATTGTTTGTTTGTTTGTTTGTTTGTTTGTTTGTTTGTTTGTTTTAAAGAAAATAGCAGGGGCATTTGGGTGGCTCAGTTGGTGAAGTGTTCGACTTTGGTTTAGGTCATGATCTCATGGCTCGTGAGTTTGAGCCCCGCGTTGGGCTCTGTGGTGACAGCTCAGAGCCTGGAGCCTGCTTCAGATTCTGTGTCTCCCTCTCTCTCTCTTCCTCTCTTTCTCTCTCTCTCTCTCTCTCAAAAATAAATAAACATTAAAAAAATTTTTTTAATAAAATAGCAGAGAAGGAATTGTAGTACATGAATTCTTTTAAAGAGAATAGCACAAGGTAAATTTATGTAGAAATGGATATATTTGATAGAAATATCACTATAATTAGAACATAACTAGAAAATTCCTACTAGAATTATCCAAGACTTACAATTCAGTGTTCTATACAGTATTAAATGTATTAAAATAACACATACTTTAACGGCTTATTTAAAATATTCTATTTTTCAGTTCTCTTTTTTCAATTTCCTGTTTATTGTGAACATTTTTCCTTTACATTTATGAACATAGTTATAATAGCTGCTTCAATATCCTTGCCTGATAATTACAACATGTGGAATATCTCAACATCGCTTTCCATTTATTACCTTTCTCTTGAGATTGAGTCACATTTCCTTTTTTTTCTTATGTTTAGTAATTTTGGATTATGTCCTGGATTATACTTTTGAGCTATAAGTGTAGAGGTTCTAGATCTGTTATTTGCCTTTGAATAGTCTTAACTTTTTGTTTTAGCAGACAG
This sequence comes from Neofelis nebulosa, assembly GCF_028018385.1. Classification (NCBI taxonomy): domain Eukaryota; kingdom Metazoa; phylum Chordata; class Mammalia; order Carnivora; family Felidae; genus Neofelis; species Neofelis nebulosa. The sequence goes on from NC_080782.1 coordinate 39,640,143, forward strand.
TTTACTTGGCTGAACTCAATTTCTGAACTGCAGTGGGAAGCAGTTAAAATCTCCATTCAGTTCTTCTTATTGTAGCTGAGCTGTTTGAAGTTTACTCTGCATATATATATACATTTCAAGTGCTTCAGATATTTGGACAGAGCATATGTGTGTATGTTAGAACTCTCTTTTTGTGTCTCTACTTTCCAAGATATACCCCTTCACTTTACAGCTTCTGTCATTACCCTAATCTCTGTCCTCTGTTTATTCAAAACAGTAAGACTTTGACTACTATTTGAGGTTTAGCCATAGCTAGGACCTTCCCTTGGGGGAAAGCAAGCACATAAACAGGAAACTCAGCCAGTGCTAATCTCTTCTTACAAGTATAGACTTCCCTCCAGTTTCTGTCTGCTTTTGGTTGCTTTCTAGTGCCTTCAGATGGTTGTTTCTTTTTTCTTTTTTTTTTCCTTTTCCTAGAGTTATTTGCAAAAGACTTGTTCTAATAGGAGCTACTCCTTCATTACCAAAAACTATAATGGAGTTTTAACATTAGCATGGAGATTTTAGCTACATCGACAACAGTGGAGACATTTCTGCTGTGGTCCCTAACATCCCAATGTCCCAGCTCATCCTGGATCAACTCTAGTATAAAAAACTCTAATACAGATTATTCAAGACCAGTGTAGATAATGGTCCAGTTCCAAGTGCTTTCAAGGCAAACCAGACTAAACTCTAGGACAAAGACCCATATACTCACATTAGGAAGACAGTGTGACCATTCAGGAATCTCTGCTTCCATTCCTCACTCTGCATCTATAATGGTCTTAAGGTAGGAAAAACTTTTGGGCGTGAAGAGTGAGGTAAATCTTTCTTGAACCTGAGTTTTGCCACTTTCAAATATTTCAGCACTCTGCTAAGCAGGGTTTAGAAAATTTTGATTTTCCTGCCCAGTCTTTTTTCACTATGAATAAGTGGAACTTCCTGCCACTTTTGCCAGGTTGGCCTGCTTCAAGACCCAACATTCCCATCTGGAATGACAAATGGCATCCCTTCATTGTTTCTTTTACCCGAACTTCCTGACCACTACTCCTTCTTGCTCTAGTTTTCTTTGTAAACTTCATGATGTCCCCATGATGGTGAAATCGATGTTCAAAATATATATTGGTGGGGTTTTTTTTCTGCTCTACTACCCATTTTCCCTCTTCTTGTCAGAAGTGATGCTATATCATTGGCCATCTATAACATACAGATATAGCATGCAAGGTAAGTGTTTAAGTTTCCTTTATATATCTACAATACTATGAGGTTAAGTATTCTATTTGTTTTAATTAGCAAAAATGTGTGAAAGGCTGTCCCACATTTTCTCATTGCCCCCACTAGCTCTGCATTCTTTTACAGTTCAGCAGAAGTATTTGAGACAGTTATCCAGACAACATTTCTGGGACATAAGCCAGGTTTTCAGCCTTAGCTTGTTCATTATATTCCTTAATAATACTTTGAAGACTATTTAGTTGAATCAAAAGAAAAATGTGCCATGATATGAACAAAGCAAATAGAATGTCCTAACGAGAAGGCACTTAATTTTACTTTGTTTTCCACCCTCATAAAAGTTCGTTTCTATTTTTAGTTAATACATCAATTCCCAATGTCACGGAAGTAAAGGAGAACATGACGTTTGGATCAACTTTAGTCACCAACCCAAATGGAGGGTTTCTGGTAAGAAAGCAAGGAGTTAGTTAAGGAGCCAAGAATGCCATCATTGTAAGTCTTTATAAAATTTGTTATATAATTTTTAATCTTATGGTTTTAATTTTTTAAAAGGCATGTGGGCCCTTGTATGCCTATAGATGTGGACATTTACATTACACAACTGGAATCTGTTCTGATGTTAGCTCCACATTTCAAGTCGTGAACTCCATTGCTCCTGTACAAGGTACAGATTTTATGTGATGTTCTTACATGTTTGAAAAGTGTAAGCAGTGAATGAGACATATATATACACAGGAGCATACCAAAAAGCTTGAAGTATTTTCTCAGCTACCAGCATTACCAATTTAGGTAAATTTTTGCTTTGCCAATATATAACCAAACCCCACTGCTATTTTTGGACTTGATATTAGTGTAAATAACCTTTAACAAAGTCTTGTTTAAACATCATAGCTAAAGCTGTCACATTGTTTTTATTTAAAGAATGAGTCTCTTTGAAGAAAGTAATCTCACTTGAAATACACACAGAATGAGAACAGTTACATAAATTCATACTGAGAAAACTTCCAAAGATAATTCATACAATGTTAATTACAATTCAGTAGAGATGTTTTACTTGATAAGAATCCCAAACCCATTGCTATTGAATGTAATGGTATTTATCAACTTTGTTTTTGTAAAACTACTTCTTTCTGATTATAGAAGCGATGTGTCCACCATGTAGACTACCAGCTTATCTTTTTTTTAAATGAGCCTATTTCAGCCATGAAAACACTTCATACACTTTCATACTATCTAAAAAGATAAACTCGAAATTTGCACAGTTGACTCCTTTTATTGCAGAATGCAGCACTCAACTGGACATAGTCATCGTGCTGGATGGCTCCAACAGTATTTATCCCTGGGAGAGTGTTACAGCTTTTTTAAATGACCTTCTTGAAAGAATGGATATTGGTCCTAAACAGACACAGGTATGTGACTACGCATTTTGATTTCTGTTGTTCTAAAGATAAAAATGCATAGATTTTTAATAAAACAAAATATTCTGAACATAAATTAATCAATAAAGCTAATATTCAGGATGAATTTTATATTCCATATCCCTGTCTTTTCCTCCTGATGAAAGGGACATTACTGGAAGACCCTGTTATTTTCTAAACAGAAAATATAATGAAAGCTGCCATTTCTGATGCTCTTGAAAAATATCCCCTATAAATCATAATTGAATTCTTACTTATAAAGTAAGTGTGTAACCAGCTTCGGTAATATCAGAACAGGGTTTCAGAATTTGTGGAAACTAATCTGACATCCCAAAGAACACATCACATTAAATCCCCTCTCTTATATTATACAAGTAAATTAGTAAGTGATCACAGGATATCGCTTAAAGACCATTTTTTTCTCATCTTTAATACTTTCTTAAGCAAAATCCAAGTGCTCGATGCTTTAGCTACATTAAGCTGGATTTTTTTTTCTCCCCATGAGTATCTGTTTCTGAACACATTCCCTTTATTGCCATTAAATGAAGTGAAGCTTCTCACATGGTTTAGACACTGAGTTTGGGTTTTAGACACTGAGTTCGGGCTTAATTAATCTAATGCTGATTAAACTTATACAGCCATATGGCTTAAAATACAGAGAAGACAGTGGATAACAGGCAAATTAAATGTCAGAGTGAGGTCAGTGCCTTGAGAACAGGAATTAGCACTGGAGTCAGAGTCAAATGGTTGTTTCATGGTTTGGGGACTGCAGGAGAGCAAAGAAGATGTTAGATCTGCACCTGCAGACCAGTGTCTTTCCTTTTCTCTCTGAAGCTCTACTTTGGAGAAATTTTTGAGGCACTGAAAAAGTGGTCTGACTGCATTGTTTACCACACCCACACCTGGTACAGGACATGACTACACACACACACACACACACATATATGATATGCTTGTATATTTATATATATATATATATATATATATATATATATATATATATGCCTATAAATGTATGTATAGATAGATACACACACACACACACACACACACACACACACACACACACATTTACAAAATGAATTTCCCCAAAAGGATGGTAGTTAAAAATTGCAAAGTAGATGCAAACCTCAAAGTGAAATGTCATATGGCTGTGTTCCAAGGCTGAATAGGTGAGAGCTAGGTGAGGAGTAAGGCTTTGTATATCCTTCTGGACAATAAAGAACATATTGAAATCAGTATAAAATTATTTGAAAAATAGACTTTTATGCATCACAAAAGGTAAATTTTCCTGGATGCAAGTTTCTCATCTGCAATTAGTCTTCCCAAGTGAATTACCAGAAGTTTGGTGTCTCTTCTTGATACAGGGCATAAGGCAACCTGCATCCTTTTAAAGACCATTTGAGGGGTGCCTGAATGGCTCAGTTGGTTAGGCATCTGACTCCTGATCATGTCATGATCAGAGTCAAGCTCAGGTCATGATCTCATGGCTTTGTGGGTTTAAGCTCCCCATCAGGCTCTATGCGGCCCTGCAGAGCCTGCTTGGGATTCTCTTTATTGTCTCTCTGCCCCTCCCCAACTTGCACTGTCTCTGTCTCTCTCAAAATAAATAAATAAACTTAAAAAAAAAAAAGACCATTCTAGAATTGTGACTTGCTCTTCCATCTGGTACATGTTTCACATGGACCCTTTTTTTGCCCCCTGCTGAGGACCTCTCCCTTCCTCTTTTGCCCTCTTCCCCAATCCTTTCTCTCCTTGGTAAATAGAGTTTCATAGGGCTATAAAATTAAAGCTGGATGGAATTGTAGAGGACTTTTAGCCCCAAATCTCAATTTATGGAGGAGATAGGAGAGGCTAAGTAACTTGTTAAATAAAGTAAGTTGCTTGTTGATGACAGATCAGAAACCATAGCTTTCCAGCTGCAGTTCAGCTGTTTGGAGAAGTTTCAGGGCTGGTCCAGTCTGATGTCCCTAAATAGTAGGTCTCTGGTCCTTTTTATCTCATCATGGTTGCCCATAGCTTCCTTGGCCAGACCCCTTGGCACTCTGTCCTCTGCACTGACATACCTGTGACCAGATGGCTGGATCACAGCTCTCCCCTCTTTTACTGCCTTTCCCCATAATGTCCAATCTTCCCTTCCACCTGTTTTGTCCACCCCATTCTACTTCCTTATCCAAGCCTTTCTTTCCAAAGCTAAGAATAGTCTTGGAATATTTTCTTGTTATTTCTAATATTTTTAGTCATCTGGAAATTTTATTTTACTTTTAAATGAATTTGTCTATTTCAATGTAAAAAAAAGTTTATTTATTTGTAGCTATCTGTGGACATTAGTGCAGCAGTGACATGTTTGGAGTTACTCTACAACTCCAGGAAGGAAATCTACAAGGCTATCTTACAAAAATAATCACTGCCTCAGTGGGGTTCTGTGCCCATGACTCAGTTTTATAAAGAACTCAGTTTTGTAAACAATCAATTGTTTATATGCTCAACCTGTTCTGCTATAGTTTTGATGTTTCTGTCTACTAGAACTGTAATTAAGTTTCTATTTCTGTAGTGAAAGTCCTAATAGAGGAGCTATTCTGCCAGCCACCAGTGCAATTCTAGCCTGCCAGGGTTGTATACCTTTCTTGGCGGCGGGGGGAGAACAATCACTTTATTCAGAGGAATGGGGGCCAGCCCTTAGAGTTCAGATGCTACCAGACTATGGGAGGGAAACGAACATACTCTGAGGCAGAAGAGTCGGGTTACTTGTTTCCAGGACCTGATTCCACAAAGGGCAAGATTTCAAAATGCAACCCTGTGCATTGAGTCATTTGTAGTATCCACTGACTTCACCCAGGGAAACCTGCTTCCTAAAGAGAGAGGAGCTGCTTAAATGGCTGAATTTTTATGTCACATTTTGCTTGTATCATTCATTGTGGAGTTTAGCCATACTCCTTCATTCATTTATTCAAGTATGTTTCCTGAGGGTTTACAATGTACTCGGCCTTGTGCTGGGGCTTGGATAATCATAGAGACAAGATAGACACAGCCACTGCCCTCATAGAGCTTCTGTTGTAATGCAGTGTTTCTCCAAAAGAGGCTTATAGAACTTCTCTTCCCAAATCCCTGAGGTGCTTGGGCTGTACCCCAGATTTCAGAATCAGTCTCTCAGAGTGGGGCTATAGAGTCTGCATTTTAAGTAAGCAACCTACATGATTCTTAAACACATTAAAGTTTGAGAAACACAGGACTAATGCATTATTATATATTGATGTGTGTGTGTGTTTCTGCTGCATCTCTAGATACAGACTTTATATCATCTTTTAATTCTTGTCATTGGCCAGACAGTGCTTTGCTGTGACAGAGTGGGTTCTTAATGAGACCCTGTTGAATAAGTGTGTATATCATAATTAATGATTTAAAAATTTTTTTTCTGATAGGTGAACATTTAATGAGACTTTTTTTTCTATAACTGGCATTTTAATTTTCTATTAAATACTTTTATATTTGGGCTTTAGTGTTTACACTTTAGTATTTTCTAATCTTTTTCTATTTTGACTTAAGTTGTGTTAATGACTAGTTTCATAAGTTATTCTCTAAGTGAAGGGGATTGAAAAGGACATATTTACTACTAAGCCATCACTTTTGCTGAAGTGGTGAAAAGGGTCTTAACACCTTTAAATTCCCTTTAAAGTTTGATCTTCCTTTAGTGGATTCAGAAAAGAAATCTGTTCATATAAATTTTGGAAAAATATTTACTTTTGGAAAAATACTCTTCAAAGAAATGTGTACTGAAAAGCATGGTTATCATTCATGTGGTCTTATAGTAATTCTCTCCAAAAACACAATTTATTTTAACAACCATTTTCCTCCCTGACTGACTATAATATAATTTAAATAGGTTTTGTGTATGTGTGTGTGTGTGGGGGGGGGGTGGGTGTGTGTGTGTTGGGGGGGGGTGTATGTCTTTTGTTTTTGTTTGTTTTCAATTACAACAACCAATTCTGCCCTAAGATTGGCAGAATCTGCTTCTGGATTTTTTTCTCCCCGTAACTTATCCTCCCTACCTCCATTCCCGAAAGGGAAAGATGTAAAAACAAACTGTGAGGGAGAATACCCAGAAGGAGCTGCCAAGATAGAAAGCTAAGAGATGGATGGAGGACTCTTCACCCATATCAAGGGTATAAAGGAATTCAGAATGGAGTTAAGAGGATTTCTGAAGAAGATTTCTCTGCAAGCAGGGCCTAGTGAGAAAGGCTTCAGTGGGTTCACACAATGAGCTTGATGTGTTTTCTAAAGTTGGGACACACAGTTGACTAGTGCTTCACTCCTGCCTGAAATACCTAAAGGGCAAGATAGCAGCTGTCTAGCTGCTGACAGGCAAGTCAGATGAGAGGTAGCTGCAGTCAGATTTCCCTGCAGTCCCAAGGTCTGTCATTACAAAGAATGTGTATATTCATGGATCATCACGGAGTCATGTTAGGTCCTGCCCTCAGACTCTTCTGGAGGTGAGCAGAGACTTCTGCACAAAAAAGCGGAAGATATCCCTGATGAGGGCAGTAGTGACATGTATTCACTCAGACAAGGAAGTAGGTGAAGAGAAATCTGCAGAGAACCCACAAGAAAGTTGTTAGCACCTGGTAGCACCTGATCTATCTCAGGATAGCACCGGTCAAGTAAAAATTCCTATACCCTGTATTTATCTCCTTTACCCCTGTCCCCGGAGAGGTCAGAGACTACAGTTAACAATCTAAGGGGAGATGAGTAAAGAAACAAAGAAAAAAACAGCCACCTGTGCCGCTTTCTCAGCTACATGCTTCTCATCTCCTATAAGGCTTAGTGAGGGGAGAAGACGTACTATGAATCAACTTTGATATTTTGTCTCCTAGAGTGTGTTTTAATCTAGGTTGAACCATATGAAATTGTTGCTATTCGATCATTTTTGACCTACAAATACAGCAATTTCATGTGGTATGACCTACATTAAATTACAATTGACTCGGGGTGCCTCGGTGGCTCAGTCGGTTGAGTTTCCAGCTTCGGTTCAGGTCATGATCTCATGGCTCGTGATTTCGAGCCCCATGTTGGGCTCTGTGCTGCCAGCACAGAGCCTGCAGCTTCCTTTGGATTCTGTGTCTCCCTCTCTTTCTGCCTTTCCCCTGCTCACTCTCTCTCTCTAGCTCCCAAAAATAAATAAACATTAAAAATTTTTTAAAAAATACAGTTGACTCTAGGATAATGTGAAGGTTAGGGGCACTGACTTGCTGTGCAGTCAAAAATCTGCATATAACTTTGACTCCCCCAGAACTTAACTACTAATAGCCTACTGTTGACTGAAAGCCCTGCCAATAACATAGCAGTGGATTAACACATATTGTATGTTTTATGTATTATATGCCATATTCTACAATAAAGTAAGCTAGAGAAAAGAAAGTGCTATTATGAAAATCATAAAGAAGGGGCGCCTGGGTGGCTCAGTCAGCTAAGCTTCTGACTGTTGATTTTGGCTCAGGTGATGATCTTACTATTAGGGAGATCTAGCCACATTGGGCTTTGTGCTGACAGCTTAGAGCCTACTTGGGATCCTCTGTATTCCCTCTCTCTCTGCCCCTCCCCCATTCACTGTCTTGCTCTCTCTCTATTTCTCTCTCTGTCTCAAAAATAAATAAACTTTTAAAAAAGAAAATCATAAAGAGAGAATACATTTACAGTACTACACTGTATTTACCCAAAAAATTCATGTATAAGTGGACCCGCACAGTTCAAACCCGTGTTGTTCAAGGATCAATTATATAGGTCTTTTCTTTTTTAATAGATATTTTAAAACTATTAAGACACTTATCTTTCTATCCAGGGAGAATAGAAGAACTTCACTCTAAATAAATTTTAAAAGGATCACGAGCCAAGAAAAAAATCACGTCATTCTGACTACACCTCATGAATTCTTGTGTACTGTATTGATTATGGCTATACACTTAGTACAACAGGTAAAGATAAAATATGATGGCCTATTGTCTGCATTCATAGATTTGTCATTTAGTAATTGCATGTATTGAAAGATAGTTGCAAAGAAATGAAAGGAATTGTCAACTCCACAAAGGAAAAAAAAAAAAACAAACAGAGAGGAAGGGAGAAAGAAGGAAAACTTAAACTTGAGCGTTGAAGTTTCCACATGACAATCAGTGTACATTAAGGGACGCAGCATAAGTGACAAAAATATCAACTCCAAATAGCTACTCAAAGTTTTGTACAGGTTTCTGTGTGGTCCCACTAAGACTTTTCTAACATAGTGAAGGAATTTTTGTCAACCAATTTTTTTACCCAAGACAGAGTAAAGGCTATAAAATTGCCTTTTAAAAAAAAAACACCTATAAAAACAAACCTGAAACACTCTGAGCTTGCCATAAAAGATACGATGGTATAAACATTGTGGAGGTCTTATCGATCCTCAATACCTAAACATAACACTGCTTTTAATAATAAATGAGAATGATATAAATATGCCAAATACGAGTGCATTACCCTAAATAAAACCAGTAAATTGTGAGGCTTGATATAAAAGTGAAATATACTAATGGAACAATGTCTAGATTGTTGCTATCAAAAGAACAGCATAGCATTAAACCAGGCAAAATGAAAGAGAGAGATTAATTAAATTTTAGGAATATTATTTATCTTTCTTTTTACTGCACATTTTATGGCCATTTCCCCTGAAGCCTTATTCGTTGTTTTGAAGTCTGAATAGAAGCCTGAAGGCACCTTGCAGCTGAATCCTTGTCAGTCAGGCTATAGTATCTGACAGCGGTACTGTGAATAAGGTGAATCTTCTCTTCACTAGCCACCCAATCTGCATTCTCCCCTACCTCCATCCCTGAGCTATCTTTCCAAGGTAAAATTCAGATCATAGCATTTCCCTGGGCAAAAATCTCCTGTCTTTGCCTGCTGAGTAATATCCAAGCTCCCCAGTGGATTGGAAAGCATCTGTCACCTGGCGCCACTCATTCCCACTGCCACCTGCCTCCCTGGTGCCTTCTCGCCTCTCTTCTGGCTCTGCAGCCACTCCTCCCCTCGCTTTCCCTGAACACATCACCAGTGTCCACAGGAGCCCCTCCCCAGAGTGCCCTTCTCTACCCCAAGCCCTAGGTGCTAGGTGACTTAGTTCCAGTGTCACTGTCTCTGTCACGTTCCATGATCTTTCCACCCCTCTTACCACAAACAATTCCCTCCCCTCTGTCCCCATAAGTTCTACTCACCCTTCACTTACAGCTCTCATCACTCAGTAGCACTATCTTTTCCTTCTGTGTCTGTCTCTCCTGGCAGACTGTGAATTCCACTTTGACAGCATTGTGCCTTAATCCTTTTATTTATGGGATACAGTTTAGAGTTTTATGTGTTGCTGAGCATATAGGAGGTAAATCATTTGGGTTGGAAAAATCTCATTGCTGGGACTTTTCATTTCTCCTTGTGTTAAAAATCATTGTTGTAATGACCTCTTTCTCTCAGTCTACTTCATGAAGTCATTGAGCTAGAAGTGATTCTTTGTGGGGGACCTCCCCCAGACACTCTTTACGTTAGGTTCCAGACTTTTCTTTACAGGTGTTCCCGCCCCAGCCCCATTCACCTCTCATCCTGATTGCTCCCACAGTCTTCTCAGAACTTTACTTGTACTCCCTTATCCTTGCATTTTTGAACTTGGATCAATTTCATTACAGCATCATCCAAGAAGGCAGCATAAGACACCATTTTCCTAGGACCTATATCTATCATCTATCAACTTTATGTTTCTGAGGACTCATTTCATTTCCTTATGATCCAGTCTCACTTATGCCTCCCTTCACAGTGACAAACGGTGAAGCCCGGTTCCAGCTAACATAGCCTCAGAATGGCCCATGCTGACAGTTCACTGGGATTACAGTCTGTATTATTACTGCATTCTTACTCCAACTTAATCACATTAGAAGCATGTGGTAGGGGGCAGGGCTTTGCACCATAGTTTGGTTAAAGGAAATATAAATTGGCCGGACACAAAGCCTGAGCTCTTTTCATGTTCAGCAATGGGGGATCTCCCACAGAACACTTCATTGTTTTACCCTATCATTATTCCCCTAAAGGAGACACTGGGTTGATAATGTTAATTGTTGAATGGAAAGCCCAGAAACTTAGTTTGTGCTTTAGAAATTAAAATTTAAAGGGGCGCCTGGGTGGCTCAGTTGGTTGAGCATCCGATTTCGGTTTAGGTCATGATCTCGCTGTCTGTGAGTTCGAGCCCCGTGTCGGGCTCTGTGCTGACAGCTCAGAGCCTGGAGCCTGCTTCGGATCCTGTGTCTCCCTCTCTCTCTGCCCCTCCCCTGCTCTTGTTCTGTCTCTCTGTCAAAAATAAATAAAACATTAAAAAAAATTTTTAAAAAGAAATTAAAATTTAGCAACTGCTGTTATAACTTTAACTTAACAATACAAGGTATTAGAATATAATTCTAAATGAGGAAATAATTCCACTTCTTCATAACTCTTTGACTCAATATACTTAGTAGCTATTTTACATACTTCTCTTTCTTAAACTTCTTTGTCATTCTGTGTTACTTGAATTTCATGAAAAAAAAATCAGAAGGCCCTCCTTTCAGTGATTCCATTTATATTTCTCACATTCACTTTCTTCCTCTTTCTTCTCTACCCCCTAAAAGAAATGAAAACCATCCACATAATAAATTCATTGTAATTCAGCAGATATATATGAAGTGACTTCTTGATTAAGTACTAAGCTAGGTGTCATGGGCAATTAAAAAAAAAACTGTAACTTTGTCCCTCAGCCCAAAATACTTCCAACTTAGAAATGAGGTAAAATCTTATATTTGGATGAGTACTACAATGATAGTGTATCATGAATATAACAAAGGTGAATGAGGCAGAACAATTATTTGATCTTTACGAGGAGGTAGCTCAATGTTGTAAAGCAATGTTTTCTAAATTATGTTGCTTGAGGTGTTAAATATGTTCTTCCCCCAAAATATTCCCTTAAATAGGAATAAAATATATCAGGTCTTTCAATTCATGATTCACAATGCATATTTTCATATTAAAGACTCAGAGCATTTTCAAAAAAATTTGCTTATGAATCAGAGTAGAGCAACTGGGAACAGAAGAGAAAGCCTTGGCCTTTTGCATTTGAAATTTGTGGCATTTTTTTTTACTTAATATAAATAGCAGAAGGAGAAAGAGAAGCAGACAAAGAGATAAAGGGAGAGACCGAGAGAGAGAGAGAGAGAGAGAGAGAGAGAGAGAGAGAGAGAGAGAAGGGACCCCGTGCTGTAAAGATACATGTTAACTTTGTGTTACCCATTGTTTTTCAAGATTACTTGACCATGGAATTCTTTAAAAATCATAGCGAGTAACATACAGAGGGTGCTAGTACTCCCTAGAAAAGGGGTCAGGGAATATTAGCTCATGGCTTAGCTGAACAAGGATGGTAAATCTCATGTTTAAGTGGTTTTGAATAAATGTTACAAACCTCTGGTTCATATAACAGAATCCTCTATCAGTTGTGTGCCTGATTTATGTGATAGCCTGAATCTTAGTTCTCTTTGGTCTTAGATTTAATTACATACCTATATCTTTTGTTCTACTTAATCAGGAAGTTCAAACTGTGTCTCCCTAGGAAGTAAAGGCTTCCTTTCCAGTTGTCTCTGAAAAGTGACTGTTGTACTTGTTCTACTCTCTTTTTTTAAATGTTTATTTTTGAGAGAGAGAGAGCGCACGCGTGTGCGCGCGCAAGTGGGGGAGGGGGAGAAAGAGGGAGACACAGAATCTGAAGCAGGCTCCAGGCTCTGAGCTGTCAGCACAGTGCCCGACGCCGGGCTCAGACGTGGGGCTCGAACTCAGGAGCCACGAGATCATGACCTGAGCCCAAGTCAGATGCTTAAATGACTGAGCCACCCAGGCTCTCCTTGTTCTACTCTTTATAAGAATATTTTGTTCCTATCTTCCCATGCTGTTTTACTAATGCCCTAAGCTGCTCTTTTTCAATTTTCTCTTCAAGAAAGCCCACATCTAGCCGGTTGCTTCTTTTAACTGCCATCCCTGCTTATTTATTTCCATTCAGCAAACATGCCTAGAGTCTTTCCATCTCCATTACTCCTCAGCAGTCTCTACTTAACTTCTACGCTCTGGTTTTTGTATCATTCCAACACAACTGGCTGCCTCAAGTCAAATATGATGATTATTGGCCATTTTTCTTTTTCTCAGTTCCTAGAATGATTTCAGTTCCTTATAATCTTTGACATATTCTCCACTGAAGACTGCTTTGGTTTCTCTATTCTACATTTGTAAACCCACCGTCTGTTCTTTACCTGAGTACCTACTAAGGGGACTGCATCTTCCTCCCTCCATGAGCCCTTTCACTGTGAGACAATAAATGTACTTGTACTTCTGTCCTCCTGCCTCCTCAAAATCTGTATGCCTCACTTGGCTAACTTTTTATCTTGTTATTTCATTATCATCCTTATTTGATTCTGTTGCATATATATGTGTGTGTGTGTGTGTGTGTGTGTGTGTGTGTGTGTATATAGTATCATATATAGTATCAAGTATAAATCTGTTTTACCTGCCTTAACTTATACCCTAAGCTAGGACTAAAACTGGTTTATTAACTGGGTCCCGTTAATACTCAGCAAAGTGTTACATGTGTTTGCTTTGTGATTTGACCATTTTCCTGTGATGAAAATCAATAAATGCCACCCTTTTCTGGAAAAGACACAGCAGGCCTTATTCTGTCTGATTCGTAAGGAAATATGCAGCCCACTATCAGCCAGGGACCTACACTGAGCGTCATTTCCCTGAGATTTGAGATTCCACTGCCCCCAGTCTTCTCATTTCCCACACATCTTTATGTCTCTCTTTTTCTGCTTATCATTATTTCCCTGCTATCTCAGTCTTATGTGAAATGTTACAGTCATCTAGTAAGAATGTATGAGGGTCAATCATAAGCAAAGCAAAACAGCAGCATGGGATAAGAGAGTACCAAAAGCTATGACATAGTCCATGCTCCTTAGCCCTGCTTGCTCCTATATATAATGCAGTTGGGAGATAAAGCATGCATACAAAGAAGTTCAGAAGAATACAGTACTCCCAGGAGCAAAACAGACAAGTTTGCTTCAGGGGTTAGAGAAGGGGAAGATCAGTAAGCTAGACTGGCGACTAGGTGGGAAGAGTTTTGCAGAGAAAGTGACTCTTTGTACCAGATCTTCCAGAATGGATAGAACTTAGCTTTGTTGGAGGGATGAGGAAAGGCACTTGGTAGGGACAGGGTTCATACTGGGGAGTCCTGAAGACGTGGGAGAACTAGAAAGGCTGTTGAGTGACTGCAGGTCAGGGGAAGAAAACTGAAGTTTACTTTACAGGTCTTGTATTTCCAAGGAGCAGCTTCAAGTTTTATCTGTTTTCTATTTTAAGTAGAATAAAAATTCCATTTAGAGTGTATTTTAAAGTCGTTGATGTAGGCAATGGAGAGTTAGTGGAGATTTTTGAATAAGGATGTTATGTAAGCAGAATTTCAAGGCAGTTAGCCTTACATTTATTTATGTAAGAGCTGAGGAGATGGAGCTGAGGAGAATGAAAATAGGAGGAAGACCAACAGCGGAAAGACCAACTATTGCCACGGTCCAGGTTGAGTGAAGTGAGGTCTGGCCTGAGCCAAGGAAGAAATGCAGAAACACAGATAATAATAGCTGCCTTAAGTCTGGTTTCCCAGAAGCAAACCCTGAGAAAATGAGCCAAGTGACAGTGATTTACTAAGGGAGTGCTTTTAAAAGAAAATAGTAAGAGATTTGGGGGAGCAAAACAGAGTAACTACTGAGAAGAACCAAGGGTGTGATTTCAAGTGAAATCAAGGCCTTCAGCTAATCTGAGTCAAGGGGCTGGTCTTTCACTGTCTGTACTCAGGCATTGCCTGTGGAGCTTGGCAAAAAGCGATAAAGGAAAAAATTTCCAGGCACTCCTCGCTCTTTGAACCTTTGGAACAAAGCAGATCTAGCAATCCAAGGGCAGACGGTCATCTGAAGAGACTCATGTGGAGTGTTAGAAGCAAAGTATAAAGAAAGGGTGAGGCAACTGACAGTTACAAGTTATCTAAAGAATAAACTTATAGAAGTGAGATATATGTTAAGTAGGTAGAGAAAGACAGACAGGGAGAGAGAGAGAGAGAGAAGGTATAAAGCACTGATTTCTGACTTACCAAGAGGCTAAAATTTTTCTGCTGTTCCTGGTGTCCAGATAATCCAATAGTCCATAGTAGGTTTTATAAAATATGTAAAGTATTTTGAAATGTCAAATATTATGGCACAAAGCAGCCTTGTTTAATTGGCATAAATTCTTCCTCTTCTCGTGTGAACTCCTCCCCATGTATCAATGTGATACTGTCTTTTTCCTGAAGAGTTAATAGTTTATGACCAGAATTTGATTGCACTCAATAAATGGGAGCAAAATACGCTCATTAGTACAAAGGAGTAGGACTGTCGAGCAGTGTTATGTGCAACCACATTTGAGATTCATGGCCATAACTTTAAAGTGAGACCAGTCTACAATTTGTGTGATTTTTGTGTAGAAACATTTGAAGTCACAGAAGCACAGAAAGTAAAGGAGATATTTGGACTTAACCAGAGTTGGAGGTTAGCCATGTGAGTTAATGGAGGGGAAAAAAGGTTAAAGGAGTTAAAGTTTGCAAGTAAATGATTGTGGTGATGGACCATGGAATCTAAGCTAGGGACAAAAAAAAATGTAGGATCTCTGAATTAATTGCAAGTCTTGATATGGTGAAGGAATTGGTGACAGACATAAATGAGCTCAAGTTAATGGTAAAACACTTGAAATTGAGATTGAGGTGCTGCAGTTTTTCCAGTTGACAAGGTCAAGGATAAGACCTTGAGAGTGGATGACATAGGTGATGTAGAGGAAAAGATTACTAAAGATGAGGAAGTCAAAGAAATAAGACTAGATTGTTCAATATTTTATCCAAATGAGAGACTACAGTGTTCAGTAGATTCACTCAAGTAGTAAAATGTCCAAGAATAATGACAGGAATGACAGTTTTCAAAGTTCTTTAGCCTCCTGCCTGATCAAACAAAAACAAAGGGAAATAAAAACAAAGAAACTCTGTAAGATGTCCTGAATAGATGAGCAATTAACTTCCACAGCAGCATTTATTCACCTTGGTACCAAAAAATAAGCATAATGTTTATCTAAGTTGCAAAATCATTTTACTTTTATTTATACTGAACATTTCTATACACAAAGACAATGTTGAACCTTCATGGTTTCCCTTAATAATTATACAGTGTCTCCCTAGATTATTAATTAAAACCTATGAGGGTCATTTGGGAGAATAATTTTAAATCTGTGTTGAGAGTAATGGATAACTATCCGAACAACTTAATTATGATTCAAGGAAATAACCTGAATTGGATTTTGAGTGTATCCTCATCCATTTATTTATTTACTTATTTATTTATTTATTTATTTATTTATTTAGCATAATTAGTTGGTTGTAGCCTGCTTATATTTCCAAAAGGACTTTTGGTCATCTTTATTCCAATTATAAGAGCACACGGCTTTGGGACTGATGGTGACAGATATTCAGTGAAAGATATATTCATAGAAGAGCAGGGCTATCCTGGACATAGATTGAGGGATTGCATGTTCAGTCAGCTTATTATATACCTTATCTTACACTTACGTATGCTATCTTTTTCTTATTTATCCTATACCCAACTAAACAACTCTAAGGAATGATTAATGTGTTCTGTTTCTATTTTTAAAATATGATGCTTGTTTGTTTGCTTTACTTGTATTATATTCTCCAGTAGATCTCAATTAGCTAGATAGCTCATTTAATTCATCAAGTAACAATTCATCAATGGCAGCAGCATTTAGCAGAAACTAGTAGGATGAGGCGACACAGAATGCAGGGAGTTCAGGGAGGTGTATTTCTGTAGAGAGGAAGTAGACTGATGGAAAAAGCCCTGGGATAAAAGATTCACATCTTAGACTAGACTTTTCTGCCCTTTCACTGTGAGGAATATTTTAAACTTAAATTTCTCATTTATAAAATGTGATACCAATTAATGTTATTGTAATCTGAATAAATTAGGGGAAAGCTTTTCAAAAGGCATTAAAAATATAGGATACTATTCTCACTTAAGCATAATGGTGTAATTGCTTCAAGGCGTCTAGTGTACTCTAGAAGGTGGCTCAAAGATGATAAAGATTATTTTAAATTAGAAGGTAGTCTTGTTGGTTTCTGCAAATGCCAGAGTATGCTTCTGGTTTCAAAGAAGACCCAGCTGTGGAAATGTATCTATGAGTCAGACATGTAATTAAAGATTTCTGACAATTGTAACATCCTCAAGGGAGGCTGGAAGGTAGATGCTGAACCTTCATGCCACTTGGAAGTAAGATCAGAATTGGAAATAGGATGGGTATGAAAAAAGCACTAGAGGCAACTTTACCACTGAGCAAACTAAGCAATTGCCTTAGCAAGAAGGCAGCCTTGTCTCAAATTGCTTCCCCAGGACCCAAGAAATGAAGTGCCCGGAATTTCTACATTAAAAAGACATTCATTTGGGTATAGAATTTCTGAATTTCTCATTTTGGGGTGGGAAATTAAACAAAAAGTTATCTTCACTCACAATTCTTGATGTAGATTGATCTATTGGTTCACATCAATATTTAAAAGTAGGTATAGAAAAAGGATAAGAAAAATGGGCATCTGTAAGGGAGAGGGGAGGAATACAGAGCAAGGGAAATCCAATCTGGTGTCACTTTACCCTATGTATCATTTTGCTCCATGATGGCTCTGCAGTTAGCTGCCCACATTATCCTATCTGTGCAAAGGAGGGAACGAAAGGAGGAAGGTAGAAAGAAGGGAAGACTGAACAAGAAAAGGGGTGGTGGGGAGAAGGGCTGGTGTGAGAGAAATGGAAGCTATGCCTGAGCTAGATAAAGCCTGAAGCACATGTGTGCCCTCCCCAGATACATGCCCCACTTACTACTCATCCAGCCTCATCTGGTTTCACTTCCCCTCACAGCCTAGTCCAGGCTTACTGACTTTCTTTCTGTTCTCAGGACACCCCTACTTTTTCCTCATCTCAGCTTCTTCACATACTGATTGCCCTTGTGTGGATCCATCCTCTCACTCTGTCTCCATCCAGGACAGGTCTCCACCCTCCTTGCACCTTTCAGTATCAATTTGAATATCACTTCGAAGAGGCCTTCCCTAACCCCCCATTTTGAAGTAGGGCCCTAGGTTTACTTGCTAAACAGCTTTTCCATTTCAGCCCTCTCTCCATAGTTTGCAATTGAACATGCATTGGAATGATTGTTGAATCTCCCTCTCTCTCTGATTCTCTCTCTCTCTCTCTCTGATTCTCTCTCTCTCTCTCTCTCTGATTTTCTCTCTCTCTCTCTCTCTCTCTCTCTCTCTCTCTCTCTCTCTCTCTCCCTCTCTCTCTCTCTCTCTCATTTAGAAGCTCCATGAAGACAGAGAGCATGTCAGTGCATTGTATCTTCTACCCCTCAAGGCTTGCCAGAGTCATTAAGTAGAAACTATTGCAGAGATAAACCAATTGTTTAAGAAGTTTAACAACAGCACTTTCATTCTTGTTCCTTGGGCTACGAATATCCACAAGTGGCAGTGGTTATTTCTGTCGGAAGGATTTGTATACTGATGAATTTTTGAACTATCTAAAAGACAAAAATGTATGACATCTGATCTACATGTTTAAACTAAAGAAAATTGAAATGGAATATTGCTAGATGGTTAACTCACAATGGCTTGGTATTTCAGGTTGGAATTGTACAGTATGGAGAAAATGTAACCCATGAGTTCAACCTCAATAAGTACTCATCAACGGAAGAGGTACTTGTTGCAGCAAATAAAATAATCCAGAGAGGTGGCCGCCAGACTATGACAGCCCTTGGGATAGACACAGCCAGGTATGTGGATTAAAAAATAGACCAAGGTAAAAAAAACTACACATGACCAACGGTTCACAATCAAGCCCTTTCGAGTGTTGATTGAGCACTTTCCTTGGCAATATTTAAAGTCATCTTTTTAAAAAACTGGATTCCACCAATTAGCTAATAGTTATAGGATCAAGTTTTTCTACAACATAGTCTCCCTGCCCTTCTTGTCTTTCCTCTTATTCTAAAGGTTTAAGTCATGGAAAATCAGTCATAAAAACTACTATAGTCTAATGCATCATGTTCTTGGGTGCTAAGACAAAATATTAGTGAATATATTTTCCCTTTGTTCTTTGTTTACAGCTTCTAGGAATCCCATTTTTTAAAAAAGAGGATTAATATTCATCCACTTCTACTCAATATGTATTTATATCCTAGTATGTCCATAATTTTACAGTACCTAATTTAGGGTTATTGAAGCTCTCAAGTAAGAGTTTTTAAGAAGCCAAATTCAATAGCGCTGTCTTTGAAATCATTTTCAGTGCAAAGACTGAAAGAAGTGGAAAGAACTTCATCATTTGCGCACTCTTTCTTTCTTCTGTTCTCCAAATTTCCTCTAATTCACATCTCTTCCTTCCTCCTGCACCTCCACGGAGAGCACATAATCCACTCTGTGGTTGAACTTCATTCTATGAGAAGCTACAGAACTGTCCTTTGATCACAATGTAGAACATTTTATTTTCTATATCGTTCCCAATTGCATGCAACTCCCATCATTTGCTGTTTTATTCATGAGTTGCCTTTAAAGCTAGTAAGGTTCTGATCAAAAACTAAACAATACCAAAATCACAGGAAATCTAATAAGTAATGTGACTAATACTAAGGATCCTTCTGTTACGTGTCTTCAACTTCTGGACCCTCATCTGATTTTAAAGAACTAATTACCCATTCCCTCACTTCACTTGTCTGCTAAGATCAGTATTTTAAGGGGGTTAAAATAGTTAATATGGATATTCTGAAGAACTGAGATTTTATGTGCAGCATTAGGCCCCTAAGTGTTAGAGAAGCATGTGGTTCTAGTTATATGGGGCTCAAGAGAAAATAACCACAAACAGATGGGGTAATTTTACATTTACCTGCCTTTCAGATCACCAATTTGCATGCACAGAGAGTGCACATGTTGAGGTGTGCTGAATGCACCTTCTTAAATAATTGACTAAATGTGACTGCACATTCAAAGTAAATCAAAGTGTTCTTTGAAAGCTCTGAGTCTGTAGGGAGCTGTGTATTTTCTAAAGGCATCCACTTAAGAATGAATATTCATCTTTGAAAACTAACTGAAGAAATATTCTGGCTGCTTTGCTCCTGCGTAAATACCACTCTAAATACCATAACCCTATATGGTTTTTGCCTACATGTTTCACAAAGGGTCTAGCTGTAGGGCACACAGTTTATTGAGTTTTGTATATAAATAGAACTCCATAGTGGTATTACTCAGTATCCTTGTACATTCTTTTTTCACATTGAAGCATATTTTTAATTGTTGTTTATTCCTTTCTAGCAGGGCCAATTGCAAACAATATTTTTAATTTTTTAGAATCCTTTACTTCTATTTTCATTGGATGGTAGTATTTGGGGGTCAAGGGCAATTTGCTGAAGATATTTGAAACAGAAAGAGTCTACTCAAGAGTTCTGCCAGTGGCTAGTTTTACATTATATAAAACCAACCCTTGTTTAGATCTAGCAGATTTTCTTTAAAAAATGTCTTTTAATTATCTCCATCAGCTGAGGTTCATTCAGTAATGACCTGTATCTTTGTAAGAAGTAGGAAGTTTTGGTGATCCTCTAAAGAATTAAGACCACAAAAAGGGTTGAATCATATGTGATATCCATGTCTGAACTTCATTTAAAGACTAGTCTTTAATATCTGTTTTCACCTTTGTACATATAAAGTTGGACATCTACCTGTTTAGTGTAGAGGGCAGAAATATGCAGTTCCTTAGTGATCAGTTGTTGTTTTTTTAATCGCTTCTCCTTTATTTTGAAATTTTTAAGAAAAATCAAAAATGTAAAAGAAAGCAAACAACAAAATCCTATGTACTCACCAAACAAATCAACAGTTGTTAATATCTTCTCATATTTGCCTTCAGTCTTTCTAAAGAGAAATAATCACAGATAAAAATCCCTTTGCCCACATCACTGGGATTTTCTCTCCTGCTCACAAGATACCTACTATTGTGCATTTACTGTGTACCTAAGGTACAACTAATGTGTATTGTGCAAACCATTTGGAAGGTTGGCTTAAGAGAAATGTTTTTTGGCATATTCCAAACTGCAGGTATTTGTCCTCATGACCAAACTAAAATATTTAAAAGGAGCATTCAGTACAATTGCTGCATTTTATACCAAAATCAAAAAAAAAAATATTATATGAAACCCTTTCATTGTTTCATTCCAAGTAAACTTACTTGACTCAAGAGAGGGAAGTGAGTTGAGTAAAAGAAAATAATACAGGGAAAGTGTGCCTCTGTGTGTGTGTGTGTGTGTGCACACGCGCCTGTGGAGAAGCACAAAACAAACAAGAATTTAAGTTCCCTTCTCTTTCAGCTCTTTCCATAAATGCTTTTTGAATTAAATAAAAACTCCTTTCTTTTCAGTTAGGGCATAGCATTTCCCTTTCTCTCCGTGCCACCTTCTCCCACCCCATCCCCAGCAGCCTGTGTCCTAAAACCTAGTTCAGACCAAATTTTTCATAGCTATTCCGGCCCCTTTTGTCCTCCATAGCCCTGCTTTATCACTGACTCAGACCACAACTGTCTGCAGTCTTTTATGACCATGTCTGATTTTCCCCCATACTCCTGTTTTCCCCCAGCTCCCCTCCTCAGCTCAGAGGATTTCCATACTGTTCTATAAATGTCAGAGTAGATGTGGCAGAAGTGAGGACAGAGCAAAAGTTTCTGCCAAAAGCAGAAGAAAAGAGGAGTGTTTATAGAGAAAGGAGTGGCTGAGAGAGTATTTGAGATCTGACCTTCTCTAGATCTGGTGTGTGCTCCAGTGACACCTTCCCTGACAAGTTTCCAAAGAATGAAATACTGCTGCCCTTTGTATATGGGATATGTGATGATCAGCAAAATGGTGACCTCTCCATCATCTGGAATAAATCTAAAACTATTACAAATAATGATCATCATGCCTCCCAGCTTGAACAATGGGTGTCAGTGTTGATCTTGGAAGGACAGCACTAGTCTAGCTACAGTTGTCACTGTTTTTCTTTTGTTTATCACTTTGCCTAACCTTGGGGTGGTGTTTTATTTGCTTCTCTTTTCTCTTTGATTTCTTCAGGAAGGAGGCTTTCACTGAAGCCCGGGGTGCCCGAAGGGGAGTTAAAAAAGTTATGGTAATTGTGACTGATGGGGAGTCCCATGATAACCATCGACTGAATAAGGTCATCCAAGACTGTGAGGATGAAAACATTCAGCGATTTTCCATAGCTGTAAGTACAGGGCTAGAAATGGCTTTCATATTCTGTTGTGAAGACAAGAGGGGTGTGTGTGTGTGTGTGTGTGTGTGTATATATATATATATATATATATATATATATATACACACACACACATCATGGTTGTGTTATGAAAGTGACACAGACAAGGTTGAGAAAGGAAAAGTTCTCCACTTGAAAGTAAACTCTGTGGAGGCAAGATAGGGTTTTTGCTCCCTTTGTGTCCCCAGGAAGAGAGGGCAAGAGAAAGAGAGAGACAGAAATAGGAAAGGAAAAAGAAGAGAAGAAAAGGAGAAGAAGGTAGGAAGAGGAACTGTGGGGGGGGGGGGCGGATGAAGAGAGGAATGGAGGAAGGGCAGGAAAGAGGAAGGGAAGGAGGAGATGGGAGGGTGGAAGGAAAAAGGAAGGGAGGTAGGAAAGGAGGGACTGAAGATGTGCTAGGTAAGAAATACGGTGCCTGCTAATTAATAATTCTTCCCACGATTTGGGAAGGTGGAAAATCAGGACAAAGCTCCTAATAATCTGCTAAAAGTGAACAATGGTATTTCCACACCTACAACTCTATGAGTTACAGGAAAGAAGCAAAAGGTCACCTAATTTTTTGTCTCTCTGGACAGTCTACACCAGGACTTAGAAGAAGAGTCCCTGTGATGGCAAGACTTTCTTTTTTTTTTTTTTTTCATATTTACTTATTTTTGGGAGACAGAGAGAGACAGAGCATGAGCAGGGGAGGGGCAGAGAAAGTGGGAGACACAGAATCCATAGCAGGCTCCAGGCTCTGAGCTGTCAGCACAGAGCCCAATGCAGGGCTTGAACTCACAGACCATGAGATCATGACCTGAGCCAAAGTGGGCCACTTAACCAACTGAGCCACCCAGGCGTCCCAGCAAGACTTTCTTATGTGGTTTTGTAGTTACAGTTATTCCTCTGCACAAGCCACTTTCTTGGCATTACTGGTGGAATGAGGAGGGATCAGGAGACTGACTTATTACTTATGCACTCTGTGCAGAGCCATTTCATCCCATTTCATAGCCCCTCACTGTGCAGCCAAAGTGAAGCAGCCAGCAGCTATAAAATGTTTTCCTATAATTGCATTTAAGCTGGGCAAGAAGAGAAAAAGGATTACAGAAGAAGAAATTTCCTTTAGTTCCAAGGAAAAGCCTAGCCTGCTCTTGATGATAGAAGATATTACATATAAAGTACTTTAGCTCTTTGTGAACAAATCTGGATTAATACAACAGCAATCCATTATTAATAACAAGTGTCTTTCAAATATAAAAAACAAAAAGGGGAGAGGGAGGGAGGGAGGGAGAGAGAGAAAGAGAGAGAGAGAGAGAGAGAGAGAGAGAGAGAGAGAGAGAGACTGTCAGAGTGCTTTATAGCTCTTATTAGTGATTTTTTTCTAAATCAACTTCTAATAGTTCCATGAACTAAGATAACTCAATTTTCATGGTGCGACCCCATGGAGAGGGACATTCAGAAAAAGAGAAATAAAACTTCTACATTTCAAACATGGAAAATAATTTAAATTGTCACTCATATAGCACTCTATAATCTACAGTGTTTTTTTTCCTGTGTCCTAGATACCTTTCTTTGTCCTTCATGGCACCCCAAAGAGAGGACAGCAACCTTTATTTTCCCCATTTTATGAATGAGAAAACCAAGGGATAGCAGTCCCCATGACTGTAGGTCACATGGCCAGGTCTCCACATCCCCCTTGACTGACCACATGTACCACACTGCCCTGGGCTGTTCTTCCCCATGCCCCAATCTTTCTTTCTTCTGCCTCGGGTCTCTGGAAGGTGCTACAGGACTATCCTAACCTGTTTTCACTCACTTCCTCTAACTTCCAAAGAGCACCATGGTTCTCTCCACCTCCTGCTTTTTGTACCAGAGCTAAAGGAACCAGCACAGAAATGCTAAGCATGTCCCATAATGTGATAACTTTAAGCAACAAAAGACCCATGGACATTTTCCAGAAGTAAGTCTAAGAAAGGTGGGTGGGGGGGGGGGGGATAGAGGACAGTATATTTTGGAGCCAGAAAGACCTTTGTTCAAATTCTGCCTTTGTGAGAGTGAATAAGTCACTTAATACTCTGAGCTTCAGCTTCTTTATCTATAAAGTAGGGTAATATTGTTTCTCTCTCTTTCAGATAAAGAACCAGTGAGATAATGACTATGAAACCATCTAGCACAATGGCAGGCTAGGCAACCAATAAATATTATTTTTCTTAAGGATCTTTAACTCAAGCAGTTTACAACCATGAAGTAATAAAATTATAGTGCTTTAGAACTAGAAGGAATTTTATAGATAAACTGTGTTGCCCTCTTGCACAGAAGCCTTCAGTGACTCCCCCATGCACTGTCAACCCTATTCTCAGCTTCTGAACCTTGACTAACGACTGTGTCCAGCCTTCCTTTCTAATCGTTCACTCTTGATTCAATAGCATGTGCCCTTTAAGGAGTCTTCTTAATATAAATTGTTTTTTTTTTTAATTAAGGCAGGAAACAAACATCTCAGAACTCTAACTGCTTAGCCTAAATTGGTTTTCACAAAATCTCTTTTATTTACAGTAAGTGAGAATAAGATATTACCCATAATTGCATTAATCTTCCAGGAGAATAATAAAATCATGAGTTCCTTTCCTGTTTTAATCAATGAATTATTATCAAATTGCTCTTCAAAATGTTATAAATAATATATGAGAAAATTTCACTTCAAGAATTGTTATTTTCCCAATTCATATTTCTTGTCCCCAGTGAACCTTGTATTTTTTAGTTTGTGCTGAACTAGGAAATAAGACAGTTATTTTACTTCCTCTTCTTGTGCATTCTTGGGCATTTCTACAGCTGCATTCATGCTTCACATGATCAAATATAGTTGAGGGTCTGCCACTGTTATCACCTGGACTGTTTCTCCTAGTCCATTTTTTTTACCCTCCATTTGATCTTGAACACCACAGACATGTTTTATGGGAGACAATGACCCCAAAATAATTGACCATTGAAAATTTAAGCACTCTAGGGGTGACTGGGTAACTCAGTCAGTTAAGCAGCCAACTTCAGCTCAGGTCATGATCTCCCAGTTCATGAGTTCGAGCCCCACATCAGGCTCTGTGCTGACAGCTCAGAGCCTGGACCCTGCTTCGAATTCTGTGTCTCCCTCTCTCTCTGCCCCTCCCCTACATGCACTCTGTCTCTCTCTCAAAAATAAATAAACATTAAAATTTTTTTTAACAAAAGAAAATTTAAGCACTCTATGATAAAACAGCAAACATGTCCCATTAAACTCTTAGATTTGGTGAGGGTCCTGAGCTGGTGTGAGTATTCTGTTCCAAGGTTTGTATTCTGTCACTTGTGGATATTAGACACTGCTAGCAGGAACCTGCTTTACATTCATATTCTAATCCTGGATGATAATGGCTGGGATTATAATGGCTGTGAAATGTGTATTATCTACAGCATTCAAATGAAAATCAGAGAAGTTAGAAAGTATCTTAGCATTCCATTCATTTGCACACAAAAGGCACTACAGTACATGTAAATGAATTGTACACTTTACATTTGACACATCTGCCTCAAGGGAGGTTCAATTCTGGATGTCTACTTCAGGTAAATATTAGCAGAATACCAAATGCCTGGGCTTGACATATTTGTATAAAGTGAAACAGAAGTAATTTATAAGTGTTATTTTGTATTTCTTCTCATTCATAGAAAATAATGTTTCTACAAGCTACCAGATCCTTGGGTGAAGGATCAAAACACATTTCTATTTTTATTTTTATTCTGTAATACAAATAGTTCAAACTGGATGCAAGTCACAATAATTCCTGGGAATTTTTTTGTTTTACACTTTCTTCTAAATATACATTCTCATGTTGAATCTGTTTCATTTTTATTCTTTAAGTATGTCAGTTGGGCATTTTCCTCACTGAACTTTATCCAGTTGTCTCTGTCACATAGAGCACTAAATGTCTGACATTTACATTACAACTATGAACCTCGACCATGCAAGGTCAAACCTCAAACCATGCATGGTCCAAACGTCTTTATAATTTTTATATGTATTTTCAACTGTATCACTTTATAAGTGAAATGGAAGTGAACACGTCAATGCAAAAGTGAATCTACAATATGGTCAATAGGAATTAAGGAGGAAAGATGGTGACTTTTCTGCCAAGGATGTCATATGACTTATAGGATAAATTAGGTAAAACATTGGGGACTCAGGGTTCTTCATGTGATGTAGGATTTGTATGAATCTAAAAGAAATACATGTGTAACAAAACTGCTGACAAAGAAGAAACCCAACAGTGTGTCCAGAGAAGAATAGCAGGTATAGAGTGAGGTGTTGAGCCAAACTCCAGTGATCCTGAAACTGCCACACGGTTATGATGGACACTCTGGAGGCTGGACACTCTCTGCCTTTGCCATGCTTTCTCTGGGGCATGCCCATCTAGCTGTGGGGAAATACTCAACTTTAAGAAAGGCATCTTAGAATTTCTTCAATGTAATAAGAGCAAGTGGGCCTTGGGTTTTCTCTCCCTCTCTGGACAGTTCTCAACATTCATTTCCACTAATTCTCTTCCCCCATCAAGTAGCTAAAGTGGGGAAAAGCACAGATTTAAACTATTTCTGTTGTTTGCATTTGCTTTTCAGCCAAGTAGACAGGTACTGAATTTTTGTGTTCGGGTACAATTTTGCAAGCTCCTCTTAGTGCCCTTCCTACCGAAATCTTGACAAGTAGTAAAGAGTTAAGTTCAAAAATCAAAAAGCTACCCAACTAGTCTGCTGATTTCCTTAGAGCCAGCTCTAGTATTCCTAAATTGCGCACGTCTTCAAAGCAACACAAAGTTCTTCACAGACATGAGGGCTTTATGCCTCACCCACACATTTTACAGATGAACACAGAGCCTAAGGAAGGAACAAGGAAGTGGATGAAGACCTGCATGTACAAATGCGAACTCCTCAGAACCCTTCCTGGGGATGCTGTGGGAAAGGGGAGAGGGTGTGACTCAAGCAGGAGGAAGGGGTCAAGAATGAATCTCCCAGCGCCTCTCACTAGGAGGGAAAACTCTAGAACTGCTGCATGGCCTGTCTGACTAGCTGTCACACAACTGCATTCCTACCATTAACATTTTAATGATTCATTTACTAATCTAAACCCTCATTCCTTTTATGATGCTAATAAACAAGTATGCTGTAGATCATAAATAGCAACACTTAAAACAGTAATTTTAGCTCTTTTCTAACTACAAGTGAAAAGCTATACCCTTCTTAATAAAAATATCAGTTTTTTTTAAAGTTTATTTTTGACAGAGAGAGAGAGAGATTGAGAGAGAGCATGAGTGGAGGAGGGGCAGAGAGAAGGAGACACAGAATCAGAAGCAGGCTCCAGACTCTGAGCTTTCAGCACAGAGCCCCATGCAGGGCTCGAACTCACAGACTGTGAGATCATGACCTGAGCCAAAGTCAAACGCTTAACCGACTGAGCCACCCAGGTGCCCCCAAAATATCAGTTTTTAAATCTACCATTTTGAATCTCACATTAAAAAAAAAAAAAAAATACACGCAGATGCCTAGAACAGGCAGCCAAAGGGGAGTTTGGGCAGCCGGGTGTTCAGAGGAGAGGGACAGGGGTCTGTGGCCAGAAGACCCAGTGGAGACTGAGACTGACGTCTCCACCTGTGCCTGCCCACCCACGTGTCTACGATCTGCCCAGTACGCAACGCTGAACCATGCTTGGGGACTATTGCATATCTGTTTTCCAACAGAACTTTGAAGGCACCATAGGCTCAGTTTAATGATACCAGACAAATCTATGTCTATGATTTAAAAATCTAAAGTGAAGTTAGAAAATTCTGGTATCTTCATCGTTACTTCTGGTCCCCAAGGAGCAGGATATTCTAAAAGTCAAGCAATAGTACAGAGCTCAGAATCTTATCTTCATTTTTTAGATTCCACTAGCATAGAATTGAATTAATCATGATCCTTTGTTCAGGAAACCTCATCATTTGTGGAAGCATGGGCCACTTTATAGGTTTTTGTGTTTATTATTGTACCTGCATACTTATTTAAGTATGCCCTATAAACATCTATGGGCCTGACCACATTCACCACCTGGGTGCCCTCCACCTGGTAACCATAGGCCCAAATCTATGTTCATCTATTTCTCTCCTTTTCTTATCTTTTGGTATCTATACATATCTAGAAGTGTTCCTTTTTTTAACTCTATAAAAAGGTGTCATGCTGCATAAAGTATTTTGAAACTTTTAAAATTTAATGTTGTTAAGATTCATCCAGATTGAGGTGCCTGAGTGGCTCAGTCGGTTGAGTGTCTGACTCTTGATTTTGGCTCAAATCATGATCCCAGGGCCGTGGGATGGAGTCCTGAGTTGGGGCATGGACCTGCTTGACATTCTCACTCTCTCACTCTCTTTCTTTCTCTCTTTCTCTCTCTTTATCTCCCTCTGCTCCTCTCCATTCTCTCTTTCTCTCTAAAATAAAAAAGGGGCTCCTGGGTGGCTCATTCAGTTAATAATCTGACTTCAGCTCAGATCATGATCTCACGGTTCATGGATTCAGGCCCTACGTTGGGCTCTGGACAGACAGCTCAGAGCTTGAAGCCTGCTTCAGATTCTGTGTCTTCCTCTCTGTCTGACCCTCCCCGCTTGCACTCTGACTCTCAAAATTAATTAATTAAATTAATTAATTAATCCATATTATTTCATGTCATTATAGTTCATTCGGTTTTTTTTAAAGTAATAATTACATACAGTGAAATACAAGATTTCAGTGTGAAAATTATGTACAAAGTGAACAATTTGATGACTTTAGATAGTCACATACACCCATGTAACTGACACCTCAATCAAGATATATAACATTTCCATCACCCTTAGAGAGTTCCCTATACTTCCTATCATGTTTAATACCCACTTCTATAGTAACCATGTTGTGACTTATATCACCATCACTTAAGTTGCCTGTTCTATTTATGTAAATGAAATCATACAGTATGTACTCTTTTGTGTTTAGCTTTTCACTCAACATAATGATTACCCATGATATTTGTGCATCAGTGGTTCATGTTCTATGATACATTATTTGAATATACCATGATTTGTTCTATACTTTATTGTTTATGGACATTTGAGTTGTTTCCAGTTTGGGTGCAATTAAAAAAAAACTGAACTTCTGATTCATGGGGCAACACGAATGACTCAAAAGCATTATGCAAAGTGAAAGAAGTCAGACACAAAAGGCTACATGCTATATATATGACTTCTTAAATATGACATTCTGGAAAAAGCAAAGCCTTAAGGACAGAAAATATATCATTGGTTGCAAGGGTCAGGGGGAGGAAGGGATTAACCACAGGGGGCAAGAGGAACACTGATAGAAAAGTTCTAAATTTTGAAGTGGTAGTAACCCAACTGTGAGGACTTGTCAAAACTCAGAATTGTGTATCTAAAAAGGGTGAGTTTTACTGTATATGAATTATATCTCAATAAAACTTACTCTAAAAAATAAAATAGATGTTTGAGAAAACCTGCTAAGACATTTAAATAATTACAGTTAACTATAACAGATAATTCTTGCCTCTCTCTCTTCTGTGTGTGTGTGTGTGTGTGTGTGTGTATATATATATATATATACACACACACACACATATATATAAACAAGATGTCCGTGTCTTGAGAATTTGGTTTTAAACAGAAATTGCCAAGTAAGATTTCTATTTAGTTCAATATCTGTTTTCAAAATATATGTGTGGGACTGGCTCTTGGTAAGAGTATCAGGAAGAACTGCCTACTCAAGATCAAGTAACTCACTTGCTAACTGCTTTTACCAGCAAATGGTGGTGGCATAGGCTGGAATAATACCAGAGATATTCAGAAACTATAACATTACTGTTGAACTGTCAGACTTTAAAGATATAGCTGTTCATAAACAGGCACACAGTAATGCAAGAGAAGAAACATACAAGATTGTCCTTTGTAGTTTTCTCTACCAATTACAGTATGTAACAGTTAATTTTAGGAGATCTCACATTTGAAAATTATTCTTCCAAGAATGTGGAAGTACATAAAATTTCATTATATTAAGGTACTATACACTCTCTTGTTTGTTGACAAAACGCTTGAGATCCTTAATTAATATACAGAATTTAAAATATAACCTTCCCATTTTTGTCATGTCTTAGATTCTTGGGAGCTATAACAGAGGAAATTTAAGCACTGAAAAGTTTGTGGAAGAAATAAAATCAATTGCAAGCGAACCCACTGAAAAGCATTTCTTCAATGTCTCTGATGAATTAGCTCTAGTCACTATTGTTGAAGCTCTCGGAGAAAGAATATTCGCCCTGGAAGGTATGACTATTTCTCATACTCCCGCATGTTTTCTCTACAATTCAATTTAATGTAATGGCCTTTTGGTGTTTATTTCTTCTACACGGCTAATGCATTTTTACTGTGTACAATAACCAGCATGGAACAATGCCCTTTTCTGTAAATCTGTCACCAAGATGGCTGTCTCACATAGCCCTGTGTCTGTTGGCATCTCTCTTTGCAAGGACTTGGCAGGGCTAATGTGAGGGCTGAAAGAAGGCAATGATCAGTGTGGACTCACAAGAACAAAAATGTGCCCACGTGTTTTAGTCCTTTTCTGTGACACGGGTTTAGAAAATGGAGGAGCTAGCTCAAGTTTTCTTTTTTAATTTGTTTTTTTTATTTTGGGCTTCTATAGAACTGTCCTTATTTGCAATAACTTCATTGTTCATTTATTTTCTTCCGTTTTGCTTCTTGCCCATTTTAAAGGTCTTTATGGAACTCTGCCTTAACTCCCATGGCAGTAAAACATTGGTTCACTATATTTGTCTAAGTCATATTACTTTTTTGTGGATTTCTTTTCTTGGATGTTGCAATGGCGATTGGCTACTGAAGAAAATAAATCATGGCGTTCCTTCCCCTGCCTCAGGTGGAAGAGGTCAAGTATCAAATTCTTTTGGAACTGGCCCTTGCCTGACCAAAAAAAAGAAAAAAAATTTTTTTGGAATTGTTATGCCAGGAAAACTGAAAAAAGCCTCCTCCTTCATATTCTCTGTTAACTGGAGACTAAGAGAACGTGCGTCTTTCCCTCAACCTAGGATGAGAAACCTCCAGAGAGTTCTGTTTTTATGCCCTTATCTGAATCCAATGGACTCTGTCCTTGTGAGGACACACTGAAGAACTATTGTTTTGTATCTTAAACATAGAAATTCATGAACACGTTCTCAGTCACCCTGATGTGACCTGATAATGAGAAACATGACCTGATACTGGGAAACAGAGAAATAAAATGAGAAAGAGAGATAACTGAAACAAGGTGGACCATTTTGAGCATCAATTGACCAGGAAAATGCAGAAAAGTGACCAACAGACAGAATATTCAAATGTATAGAAAGGAAAGAAAATGTTTTAGAGTAATGACTTTCAAGCTTTATATGACAGTGACCCATGATAATAAATACACTTTTCCTTGTGACTAAAGGGGAGCAAAATAGGCCGTCCCAAAATATGTTGCTTTGGCATGTAGATTATTTTGAGCTGAAGGCAATCAAGTTCCAGCCCATTCAGGAAGAACTTTTACCTCTCCCTTAACAACCTAAAAGAATTCACATAGGTGGCCTGGTCCAGAATAAAAGGTATAACCAGAGAAAACTTTTTAAAGACCTATCTGCATAGCAGGGCAAACTTCTACTTACCAAACATCTGTTCTTCTTATATACTGTGAACTGTGCTCCTCCCTTCGAAGCCCCAGGCCCCTACCCCATTCCGTAGGTCAGGATGGCATCATATAAGTCTCCACCACCCCCACTTGCCCTTCAGTCTCATAGTTTAGTCTTAATTTCCCATATGAAATTAAATTTTCCTCTAAAAATTAAATTGACTAATTTTTTAGCTCAATTTAATTGTTAAACCAGTCACGGAATCTAGAAGAGAAGAAGGGAAAATTTTTCCACTTCTGCATGACCCAGTGCACATACATGTATACATATAAAAATAAAACAACCTTTAACAGAATAACCCTTATTATATGCAAAGCACTCTGATAGGTTCTCGTTTTCATTTTCTCTTCTCTTTTAATTAAAAAAATGCTGGTGGTGACTCACCCAGCCGATTTCATGACTGGATCACGACTAGTAAGTAGGAGATTTGGGTTAGATTTGATGAACAGCTACAGCCCATGCAGACTTCATTTCTCTTTCCTTCTGCCCTGGCTGCTTTTCCCCTGTGCCTTTAGAAACAGAACTCTTGAACTACTTATCTGTCTGAAGTCACAGCTGCTTCTGAAGAACTTGGCTGTCCTGCATTCTGTGCACAAGTCAGTTTTAAGTGGCTTTGGTTTCACAGCAGCTCCCAGCGGCATTTACTAATAGGCCAGACCATAAGCTTCGCTGGCCTTAAGGAAGGAAACATACAAAGTTTTCCAAGTCATTGTGCACTTTTAATTTTTAATAACTGTAATAAGTTTTAAGATGTGATATAAACAATCTGTAAAAACCATTTAAATGAAAAATTACTTAGTTACATTAATAGTTAAGTACAATACAGTCTCTTATTTATTTATTTATTTATTTATTTATTTATTTATTTATTTATTTATTTTTAATATATGAAATTTACTGTCAAATTGGTTTCCATACAACACCCAGTGCTCATCCCAAAAGGTGCCCTCCTCAATACCCATCACCCACCCTGCCCTCCCTCCCACCCCCCATCAACCCTCAGTTTGTTCTCAGTTTTTAACAGTCTCTTATGCTTTGGCTCTCTCCCACTCTAACCTCTTTTTTTTTTTTTTCCTTCCCCTCCCCCATGGGTTTCTGTTAAGTTTCTCAGGATCCACATAAGAGTGAAACCATATGGTATCTGTCTTTCTCTGTATGGCTTATTTCACTTAGCATCACACTCTCCAGTTCCATCCACGTTGCTACAAAAGGCCATATTTCATTCTTTCTCATTGCCACGTAGTATTCCATTGTGTATATAAACCACAATTTCTTTATCCATTCATCAGTTGATGGACATTTAGGCTCTTTCCATAATTTGGCTATTGTTGAGAGTGCTGCTATAAACATTGGGGTACAAGTGCCCCTATGCATCAGTACTCCTGTATCCCTTGGATAAATTCCTAGCAGTGCTATTGCTGGGTCATAGGGTAGGTCTATTTTTAATTTTCTGAGGAACCTCCACACTGCTTTCCAGAGCGGCTGCACCAATTTGCATTCCCACCAACAGTGCAAGAGGGTTCCCGTTTCTCCACATCCTCTCCAGCATCTATAGTCCCCTGATTTGTTCATTTTGGCCACTCTGACTGGCGTGAGGTGATATCTGAGTGTGGTTTTGATTTGTATTTCCCTGATAAGGAGCGACGTTGAACATCTTTTCATGTGCCTGTTGGCCATCCGGATGTCTTCTTTAGAGAAGTGTCTATTCATGTTTTCTGCCCATTTCTTCACTGGGTTATTTGTTTTTCGGGTGTGGAGTTTGATGAGCTCTTTATAGATTTTGGATACTAGCCCTTTGTCTGATATGTCATTTGCAAATATCTTTTCCCATTCCGTTGGTTGCCTTTTAGTTTTGTTGGTTGTTTCCTTTGCTGTGCAGAAGCTTTTTATCTTCATAAGGTCCCAGTAATTCACTTTTGCTTTTAATTCCCTTGCCTTTGGGGATGTGCTGAGTAAGAGATTGCTACGGCTGAGGTCAGAGAGGTCTTTTCCTGCTTTCTCCTCTAAGGTTTTGATGGTTTCCTGTCTCACATTCAGGTCCTTTATCCATTTTGAGTTTATTTTTGTGAATGGTGTGAGAAAGTGGTCTAGTTTCAACCTTCTGCATGTTGCTGTCCAGTTCTCCCAGCACCATTTGTTAAAGAGACTGTCTTTTTTCCATTGGATGTTCTTTCCTGCTTTGTCAAAGATGAGTTGGCCATATGTTTGTGGGTCTAGTTCTGGGGTTTCTATTCTATTCCATTGGTCTATGTGTCTGTTTTTATGCCAATACCATGCTGTCTTGATGATGACAGCTTTGTAGTAGAGGCTAAAGTCTGGGATTGTGATGCCTCCTGCTTTGGTCTTCTTCTTCAAAATTACTTTGGCTATTCGGGACCTTTTGTGGTTCCATATGAATTTTAGGATTGCTTGTTCTAGTTTCAAGAAGAATGCTGGTGCAATTTTGATTGGGATTGCACTGAATGTGTAGATAGCTTTGGGTAGTATTGACATTTTGACAATATTTATTCTTCCAATCCATGAGCAGGGAATGTCTTTCCATTTCTTTATATCTTCTTCAATTACCTGCATAAGCTTTCTATAGTTTTCAGCATACAGATCTTTTACATCTTTGGTTAGATTTATTCCTAGGTATTTTATGCTTCTTGGTGCAATTGTGAATGGGATCAGTTTCTTTATTTGTCTTTCTGTTGCTTCATTGTTAGTGTATAAGAATGCAACTGATTTCTGTACATTGATTTTGTATCCTGCAACTTTGCTGAATTCATGTATCAGTTCTAGCAGACTTTTGGTGGAGTCTATCGGATTTTCCATGTATAATATCATGTCATCTGCAAAAAGCGAAAGCTTGACTTCATCTTTCCCAATTTTGATGCCTTTGATTTCCTTTTGTTGTCTGATTGCTGATGCTAGAACTTCCAGCACTATGTTAAATAACAGCGGTGAGAGTGGGCATCCCTGTCGTGTTCCTGATCTCAGGGAAAAAGCTCTCAGTTTTTCCCCATTGAGGATGATGTTAGCTGTGGGCTTTTCATAAATGGCTTTTATGATCTTTAAGTATGTTCCTTCTATCCCGACTTTCTCAAGGGTTTTTATTAAGAAAGGGTGCTGGATTTTGTCAAAGGCCTTTTCTGCATCGATTGACAGGATCATATGGTTCTTCTCTTTTTTTTTGTTAATGTGATGTATCACGTTGATCGATTTGCGAATGTTGAACCAGCCCTGCATCCCAGGAATGAATCCCACTTGATCATGGTGAATAATTCTTTTTATATGCTGTTGAATTCGATTTGCTAGTATCTTATTGAGAATTTTTGCATCCATATTCATCAGGGATATTGGCCTGTAGTTCTCTTTTTTTACTGGGTCTCTGTCTGGTTTAGGAGTCAAAGTAATACTGGCTTCATAGAATGAGTCTGGAAGTTTTCCTTCCCTTTCTATTTCTTGGAATAGCTTGAGAAGGATAGGTATTATCTCTGCTTTAAACGTCTGGTAGAACTCCCCTGGGAAGCCATCTGGTCCTGGACTCTTATTTGTTGGGAGATTTTTGATAACCGATTCAATTTCTTCGCTGGTTATGGGTCTGTTCAGGCTTTCTATTTCCTCCTGATTGAGTTTTGGAAGAGTGTGGGTGTTTAGGAATTTGTCCATTTCTTCCAGGTTGTCCAATTTGTTGGCATATAATTTTTCATAGTATTCCCTGATAATTATTTGTATCTCTGAGGGATTGGTTGTAATAATTCCATTTTCATTCATGATTTTATCTATTTGGGTCATCTCTCTTTTCTTTTTGAGAAGCCTGGCTTGAGGTTTGTCAATTTTGTTTATTTTTTCAAAAAACCAACTCTTGGTTTCGTTGATCTGCTCTACAGTTTTTTTAGATTCTATATTGTTTATTTCTGCTCTGATCTTTATGATTTCTCTTCTTCTGCTGGGTTTAGGCTGCCTTTGCTGTTCTGCTTCTATTTCCTTTAGGTGTGCTGTTAGATTTTGTATTTGGGATTTTTCTTGTTTCTTGAGATAGGCCTGGATTGCAATGTATTTTCCTCTCAGGACTGCCTTCGCTGCATCCCAAAATGTTTGGATTGTTGTATTTCCATTTTCGTTTGTTTCCAGATATTTTTTAATTTCTTCTCTAATTGCCTGGTTGACCCACTCATTCGTTAGTAGGGTGTTCTTTAACCTCCATGCTTTTGGAGGTTTTCCAGACTTTTTCCTGTGGTTGATTTCAAGCTTCATAGCATTGTGGTCTGAAAGTATGCATGGTATAATTTCAATTCTTGTAAACTTATGAAGGACTGTTTTGTGACCCAGTATATGATCTATCTTGGAGAATGTTCCATGTGCACTCGAGAAGAAAGTATATTCTGTTGCTTTGGGATGCAGAGTTCTAAATATATCTGTCAAGTCCATCTGATCCAATGTATCATTCAGGGCCCTTGTTTCTTTATTGACTGTGTGTCTAGATGATCTATCCATTTCTGTAAGTGGGGTGTTAAAGTCCCCTGCAATGACCACATTCTTATCAATAAGGTTGCTTATGTTTATGAGTAACTGTTTTATATATCTGGGGGCTCCGGTATTTGGCGCATAGACATTTATAATTGTTAGCTCTTCCTGATGGATAGACCCTGTAATTATTATATAATGCCCTTCTTCATCTCTTGTTACAGCCTTTAATTTAAAGTCTAGTTTGTCTGATATAAGTATGGCTACTCCAGCTTTCTTTTGGCTTCCAGTAGCATGATAAATAGTTCTCCATCCCCTCACTCTCAATCTAAAGGTGTCCTCAGATCTAAAATGAGTCTCTTGTAGACAGCAAATAGATGGGTCTTGTTTCTTTATCCATTCTGATACCCTGTGTCTTTTGGTTGGCGCATTTAATCCATTTACATTCAGTGTTATTATGGAAAGATACGGGTTTAGAGTCATTGTGATGTCTGTATGTTTTATGCTTGTAGTGATGTCTCTGGTACTTTGTCTCACAGGATCCCCCTTAGGATCTCTTGTAGGGCTGGTTTAGTGGTGACAAATTCCTTCAGTTTTTGTTTGTTTGGGAAGACCTTTATCTCTCCTTCTATTCTAAATGACAGACTTGCTGGATAAAGGATTCTCGGCTGCATATTTTTTCTGTTTAGCACACTGAAGATATCGTGCCAAGCCTTTCTGGCCTGCCAAGTTTCAAAGGAGAGATCAGTCACGAGTCTTATAGGTCTCCCCTTATATGTGAGGGCACGTTTATCCCTTGCTGCTTTCAGAATTTTCTCTTTATCCTTGTATTTTGCCAGTTTCACTATGATATGTCGTGCAGAAGATGGATTCAAGTTACGTCTGAAGGGAGTTCTCTGTGCCTCTTGGATTTCAATGCCTTTTTCCTTCCCCAGTTCAGGGAAGTTCTCAGCTATAATTTCTTCAAGTACTCCTTCAGCACCTTTCCCTCTCTCTTCCTCCTCTGGGATACCAATTATGCGTATATTATTTCTTTTTAGTGTATCACTGAGTTCTCTAATTTTTCCCTCATACTCCTGGATTTTTTTATCTCTCTTTCTCTCAGCTTCCTCTTTTTCCATAACTTTATCTTCTAGTTCACCTATTCTCTCCTCTGCCTCTTCAATCCGAGCCGTCGTCGTTTACATTTTGTTTTGCATTTCATTTAAAGCGCTTTTCAGCTCCTCGTGACTGTTCCTTAGTCCCTTGATCTCTGTGGCAAGAGATTCTCTGCTGTCCTGTATAATGTTTTCAAGCCCAGCAATTAATTTTATGACTATTATTCTAAATTCACTTTCTGTTATATTATTTAAATCCTTTTTGATCAGTTCATTAGCTGTTGTTATTTCCTGGAGATTCTTCTGAGAAGAATTCTTCCGTTTGGTCGTTTTGGATATTCCCTGGAGTGGTGAAGACCTGCAGGGCACTTCCCCTGTGCTGTGGTGTATAACTGGAGTTGGTGGGCGGGGCCGCAGTCCGACCTGATGTCTGCCCCCAGCCCACCGCTGGGGCCACAGTCAGACTGGTGTGTGCCTTCTCTTCCCCTCTCCTAGGGGCAGGATTCACTGTGGGGTGGCGTGGCCCATCTGGGCTACTTGCACACCTCCAGGCTTGTGGTGCTGGGGATCTGGCGTATTAGCTGGGTGGGTTGGCAAGGTGCGTGGGGGCAGGAGGGGCAGGCTTAGCTCGCTTCTCCTTAGGTGATCCACTTCAGGAGGGGCCCTGTGGCAGCGGGAGGGGGTCAGATCCGCTGCCAGAGGTTTGGCTCCGCAGAAGCACAGAGTTGGGTGTTTGCGCAGAGCGAGCAAATTCCCTGACAGGAACTGGTTCCCTTTGGGATTTTGGCTGGGGGATGGGCGGGGGAGATGGCGCTGGCGAGCGCCTTTGTTCCCCACCAAGCTGAGCTCTGCCGTCCGGGGGCTCAGCAGCTCTCCCTCCCTTTGTCCTCCAGCCTTCCCGCTTTCCGAGCAGAGCTGTTAACTTATGACCTCCCAGACGCTAAGTCGCGCTTGCTGTCGGAACACAGTCCTTCCGACCCCTCCGCTTTTGCCAGCCAGACTCGGGGCTCTGCTTGGCCAGCGAGCCACCCCTCTACCCCGGCTCCCTCCCGCCAGTCCGTGGAGCGCGCACCGCCTCGCCGCCTTTCCTCCCCTCTTTGGTGGGCCTCTCGTCTGCGCTTGGCTCCGGAGACTCCGTTCTGCTAATCCTCTGGTGGTTTTCTGGGTTATTTAGGCAGGTGTAGGTGGAATCTAAGTGATCAGCAGGACGCGTGGTGGGCCCAGCGTCCTCCTACGCCGCCATCTTCCCTCCTCCTACAGTCTCATTTTTAAATTCATCTTAAGTAAGCAAGTAAGTATAACCTGGTAGGACTTCTATAAATGAAGTCTACCTACATCAGCTACTGGGGGAAGAAGGGCCCAATTTACCTTAAATGACATTGTTGTGTTGCTTCTAAACTAACCATACCATGAATTAAAGGTTACATGTTGGAATACCCAGACACTTTAAGAAGTCTGTACATTTAAAAGCAAAATTATCTGGGGGGCATCTGTGTGGGTCAGTCAGTTAAGCCTCTGACTCTTGATTTCAATTCAGGTCTTGATCTCACATTCATGAGATTGAACCTGCATTGGGTTCTACACTAGGCGTGGAGCCTGCTTAAGATTCTCTCTCCCTCTACCCATCCCCCACTCACATGCACATGCTCATGCTGTCTCTCTTTCTCTCAAAATAAATAAATAAATAAATAAATAAATAAATAAATAAATAAAACTAAATACATAAAGTGAATTTTTTAAAAAATGTCCTCAGATTAAAATGTCTATCACATCTTTACTGATACACTTTCAGGGCTAATCAAACACAGTGTTTTGACTGATTTTCTTCATAACTGGGATCAGAAAGGATTTCATTTCCTTGTTACTTGGGAAGTGTCCATTTCCTATCAACATTTATCTTTAGATGGCAAAGAGCAGCAATTATGAAATTCCTCCTTGCCAACGACAGTGCCACCTAGTGAAGAGAACAGGTCACCAACTTGCCCAATGAACTCAGAAAGGTTCCATGTCTTCCTTTCCCAGCACGTGGGAGAAATGCTAAAATGCCTAACCTGCACAGTGGGAGAGTGGTTATGTCAGTAGTTATGAACAGTTCGGGGAGGAGTTGACAGCAAGAAGTTCAGGGATGCTCAAGGGGCTATTACCATGATGATGATTCAGCAGGTGGATTGTCACAAAACTCCCTTCTCTCTATTCTCAGCTATAAGCCGAACAGCAGCAGGAGAAGGTACTGGAAGCATGCAGGTATTCACTGCTGTGCTCTTGCAGTGGTCTTGCACAGATAAATAAGAAGGCACCATAAAGTACTGTGGACTTAAAATAAATAAATAAATATTTATTTAAAATAAATAAATCAGATTTAAAATAAAGTTAAAGTGCACCTCTGTCATTTAAATTAGGGGATAATTCATACGTGAGATTAAAATGATGTATTGGAATTCTTGATTGATATCGCCATTTAACTAGTGCTATAAAAAAGCAATCACTGATGTATTTGTTAACAAATTTATGCCAGGAAATAACTAGTAAATAAGTTTGATTTCACAAATTTAATTATTCTCATGCCTCAATGAGAAGGCAGACTGACTTTCTTAAAATTATGCACTATTTTTAACTTATTTTCAAAGCCAAATAAATCAGTAACTCCCCACTGAAAGCAAATGAATCAACATTCCCTCGATCCCCTTAGGAGGTTGTGGCTTTGGGTCGGTAAATATTTTGAGAGTAGCATATTTTTCCATGGAATGCTCTGGACTATCTCTGTATTTCAGTAAAGAGCTTAAATACCTAATGCTTGCTCCTGAACCTTTTACATAGCATTAACAAAGAGAAAGAAAGAAAGAAAGAAAGAAAGAAAGAAAGAAAGAAAGAAAGAAAGAAAGAGAGCACAGATTCTTTAAAAAATATGTGATTGAATGGTATGTGGCCAAAAACCCATCAAAAAGTCCCCTTCGAATTTGTGAGTGATACCTACCACCAGAAATTAGAGAAAACACAATCCCAGAATCCCTACAGTCTTTATCACATAATGGAATTCCAAGAGGATCTGTACCTGGAAATGCAAGTGGACCTGGTAGAGTCAAGAGACTTCTTTAAATATGTGAATAAAGATTTTTTTAGCCCTGTAACATATCGGGTAAGTTTAGGCTAATGTCTGAGCAGGATTCCCACATTGTGAGAAGAAGAAGGAGGTTTTCAACTTCAGTACTTTTGAATTTAACCACATGGATCCAAAGTGCCATATCATCCACAAGTATGCTACAGTATAGGAAGAGAAGCATGAATGGAGATTTCTCAACTTCTCCAGCAAGGGTGGGGAAGCCAATGGTCAAGAATCTAGCCACGGCCCTTCTGCTAACCTTCTCTGTCCTTTACCCAGCCCTACATAGGAATTTGGGGTTGAGAAATGTGTGGCTGAACATACCCAAAAGATGTTGGAAATTCTGGTTGGTAAAGAGCCCAGTCTGTAATTGGTTTCTGTCTTCTCCAAATCAAGTGTGCTAAAAGTCATTTATTTTTCTGTTATAGCTACAGCTGACCAGTCAGCAGCTTCATTTGAAATGGAAATGTCTCAGACTGGCTTCAGTGCTCATTA
Organism: Neofelis nebulosa; assembly: GCF_028018385.1. Classification (NCBI taxonomy): domain Eukaryota; kingdom Metazoa; phylum Chordata; class Mammalia; order Carnivora; family Felidae; genus Neofelis; species Neofelis nebulosa. Next base: position 39,681,148 of record NC_080782.1, read on the forward strand.
TTCACAGGTATATTGACCACTTGGTAGAAAATGAAATATTTTTTTAAGGTTTTTGCTCCCAAAAACAATGCCCAAGCATCACCATTATAAGTGCAACTAGCAGTTCATGGCTTGCCCAGTTATTCAGACTGTGATGATGTTTCTAATCGAAATAGGAAAATGGCATTTCACAAGCATATTAAGAAAACATGTTATATCCCACAGTTCACTATATCGTACTAATAATTGTGAATCAAACATTTTGAGGTCTGCCTTATGTAATTATACATCTGGCTGAATGAAATACTTAATTTAAAATAGTTGCTAATGATATGAATTGTATCTTTTTCTCAATCTCATTGTATTTAAAGATCTTATTAGAATACCATATTCAAGACCTAGGATTCTTGACACCCAGAATTAAACAGAAAGACAAGATTAGGAAATATATAATTTGTAGCTGATGAAAAAAAAATGCATCAGAGTCCCTGCAAAGGAATATTGACATTTCAGTGGGCAATTGTACTGTATAACTGAGAGCAAGTTACTCTACCAGGTTACCATAGTATTACTGTGAGGATTCTAAGTTAATATATGTAAAGCACTTTGAATAGAATCTATCATATTGTTAATGCTGTGTTCTTGCTACTTTGTTAAATGTCATTTGTTTTCTCTATTTGGATATAAGGACTGGGTCATGCTTGGAGCAGTAGGAGCCTATGATTGGAATGGAACAGTCGTCATGCAGAAGGCTAATCGAATCATAATCCCTCAAAACACAACCTTTAATGTTGAGTCTACCAAAAAGAATGAACCTCTTGCTTCTTATTTAGGTAAAGTTTAGATGTAATTGATAGAAAATTATTGTGGTTTATTTTTGGTTTTGTTTTTATTTTTAGCATTATTTGCTTATATGTACATAGGTTTACTTATAACCATATGAAGACAGATAACTTCCAAGAGCTAGACATTTTGTAGGAGCCCTGAAAGTTCCCAAGCAGCCTTAATTTCTGAGCAATCTTAGAATAATAGAACATGGAGGTCACACTTTCTCAGAAGGGCTCCCTAGTGCAGGAATGATTTAGGCTGATATGTGCACTTTTTGAAATCTCCCTGTGTCTGGTATTCTCATTAACTTCAAGAAGAGCTTTGCATCTGGTGGACAGAAAATGATGGTAAAAAGAGAAACCTTGACACAGCTAATATCCTGCAGATCAGACTCCCATATTTTTTAAAACATCCTATATCATTTCTTTCTATGAGTCCTAATTTTGGAAAAGAAAATTTTAATTTGTCTTGTCATATAGCTTCTTCTTTAATAGTTCTATTCACAACCAGACAAATATTGAACTTAAGCCCAGTGATGTAATGTCATCTTATTTTTCAAAGACTTTTCTGGAATGAGGAGGTATGTGTCTGTTATCACCTTATTCTCCATCTGTACTGAGCTGCCTAGGGGATACCAGGGAAGTGTTCTATCACTAAATGATCTCAGTAAACAATTAGGGCCTAGGATGAAAAGAACCCTCAGAATATGGTTTCCCAACACTTTACTCACTCAACAAATGTTTGAGGGACACCTGTTTTGCCCCAGGTATTTTCTTGGTGCTGGAGGTGCAGTGGTTAAGGAAACAAATAGTTTTCAGTGTTCATATTTTAGTATGTTAGCATTCCTCTCTGGGATCTTTCTGTCCTGGAGGCAAGTCTTTTTCTCTCTATCCAGCTTCTTTCTATTTTATGAGGAAGGTAGGAGGTCTTTACTGGTAGATCCATACATTTCCTTATTCAAAGACACATCTTAAAACTGTAGAGGCAGGTAGGACTTAAAAATGAAAGGCCTGAGGGATTTAGATAATTAAAACTACAGTGGTAAGCAGTACATACAATGTGAGTGTTAAACCCCTTAACACATGCTGAACTGCATTCATGAAAGTCTAGTTTATTTCTCATAAAATTCCTATTACATTCTGTCCTGGTCAGAGAGCAGCTAGAGCATTCCATTGTTCTAAACATCACACATTACAAAAGAAAATGCTAAACTAGGATGTGCCAATAAAAGATTATCTAAAGGATACTGATCTAGAAAAAATTCCTTTCTTTCCTTCCCCAATGTCTGCAAAATTTGAAGAAATTGATGGTTAGGAAACAAAATATACACTGCATATCTTTTAAATATTTGGAGGATTGTGCTGTAACACAAAGAGGGTGGGCCTAAAATTCATATGCATTAAAAGAAATCTTAGCATATGGTTAATATCCAATTTTCCAAATTAAGATATTAAGGAATTGAAAAATGATGTCACAGCTACCTATGACATACCTGAAACTAGAATCTAGGTATCTTGATTCTTATTCCAGTGTTCATTTCAAAATTAACAACATTTAAAAAACTAAAGATACAGCATGAAGTCCACAAATCTTAAGTTCACACATTTTAATAATACTGTAGTATTTTTTTTATATTCTGACTTCTTGTTATGTGATGAAATTCCTTAAAACCAAGTAGTCTTAGGAAGCCTAAATCCATTATCCCCCCAAAGCTTGGATTCATGGTGCTTAAAGCAGACTTGGAGAATTCAAGACTTAAAGATATCACTGGAGCAAGACAAAATTAAGAGAACCTTCATTCCTGACCACAGTATTTATAACATATGATTCCTTTCTTCCCAAAAAAGGAAATTTGGGGGTATGTTGTCTACAGTGTACTAAGATGATGTTTTTATATTTTAGAAATCATTTCATTAGATTAATCACAAGTTAGCACATAAGATATTTTTCCAACATAACATTTAAGATATATAAAATTTATTTTAAAATAGAAAAGCACCCAGAAAGGGGATAGGGGAGAAAAATTGCTTTGTACCCCAAATATTATTCTAAATCTGAAATGAGAATTTCAAAATGTCTGCCTGTGTGGATTACGAATTAGGGAGTGTTTGAAGGTGCCTGGGTGGCTCAGTAACTTAAGAGTCAGACTCTTGATTTCATCTCAGTTCATGATCTCAGGATTTGTGAGATCAAGCCCCAAGTCAGGCTCTTTGCCGACAGCACACCCATAGTCTGCTTGGGATTCTCTCACCTTCTTTCTCTGCCCCTCACCCTCTGACACACTCTCTCTCTCCCTCTCCGAAACTAAATAAATAAACATTTTTTTTAAAGAAAAATAAAAAGAGCTTGAATGTGTTAGTCTGAAATCTATGTGGATTGTAAGTCATTAGGCAATGGAAAATCTTATGGAGAAAACAAAAAAAATCTCATGCTAATCAATAATGACCAGAAAGAAGTAGGAACAGAAGTTGTCGAACCTCTCAGGATATAGTCACTCATCCAGGAACTGCTTTAGGCCAGTATGCACTTAGCAAGTGTTTTTGATGGTGAGAATACAGTCGAAGTTCCCTGCCTCCTCCACCCACAGTCTTCCCACTTCTAATCATGCCAGACAAATTCAAGAAAAATGTAAAGATGTGGGGCAAACAAACACATGACATCAAAGCAGAGCATACCTGTTTCCCATTACCTCCCTAGGTCCTAGCACTTTTCCCAGGAAGTGAATTGTGAAAGCTGACAGGATTTATTCTTTATAAATCCGTGCAGCAGGCTATGCCATGAATTTTCCTTTCTCTTCAATTCTTTTTTTCTTTCAGAAAACAACATTAAACTTAGATGTGTATAATTATTTTCCTTTCATGAAAACTAGACTTTATTTACATGGCCTCCTTTTTTTTCTCCCTCTTTATTGTCTTTGGATTCCTAGCTTCCACCCAGTAACTACCTGACCAGTAGGTACTGTCTCTGGGAAGATTTCAGCTAATAGTTTTAGTTATCAAGTTATCAAAACTAACTAAATTATCACACAACTCCAAACCTCAAACATAATTTTCAATTTTTTTAAAGGTTCTTTTATCAGTTTGCATTCATAGCTCTGTAAGGTAAAAAAAACAAAAAACAAAAACAAAGTGTACTAACTCTCTTAGGCCAATCCTTGCTTAATATTTCTTAGTAGAATGACATGAAATAAAACAGCCTTTGCTTTGCACATTCTCCTTTTTTATTTTATTTATATATAAACATGACCTTAAAGTTTTTATTTTTTAAGCAATATTGTGGTTAGTAACAGAAGAAATATGACACATTAATTGTTTGAAAAAGAACAGTCTACAATTTATTATGTATAATTTTTTTAGAAGCTCAAAGAAAGATGAAGAAATGAGAATGGGAGAAAATATGCCTGAAGGAAAATATGCCTGAGGAATTGTGTTCCTTTCGCACTTGTAAGATTAAACATATTTTAGTACAAAAACCTCTGTTCCTCCTCAAAAGTTTTGTAAGAAAGTGAAACTATTGCCTTGCAGTAAAACACTTGGAAAATAAATTATCAACGTAATCTTTTTTCTTAGTAAGAAATGCGGTTCTGTGGCCTTTGGAAAAATAATCTGCCCTCTGATCCACTGATGGACAGATCTGGTTATAAGAACACTTCTTCCTTCTGTAAAGTTGAAATCAGCAAAGGAGAATTGTTATTCACTGATTTAGCACTGTTCCCTACAAACACAAGGAATAAATCTAATTCTTCACTCAAAAATTAACAGTAGTCTGCCTTCAAGACACAAAAAAACGTAATGGGCATGAAAACCCAATTAAAAAAGAGGAATGTCGAAGCTCACTTTTTAAATTTAAATTCCAGTTAGCTAACAAACAGCGTAATTTTAGTTTCAGGTGTACAATATAGTGATTCCACACTTCCCTACAGCACCTGGTCCTCATCACAACTGCCCTCCTTAATCCCCATCACTTGTGTAACCCACCCACCCTACACCTCTTTGTAATCAAACAAATACAAATTAAAATCACAGTGAAGTATTATTGTTAGATTATGCTTAATATCTACTAGAACATCCACAAATTTGAATAATAGTAATGATACCCAATGTTTGGGAGAGTTTGATGAAACTAGTCTGTCCTTTGGGTGTGCATGGAATAAATTAGTACAAATGTTCTGGAAACAATTTGCCAAACACTGAAAGAACTGAAAATTTGATCCAGTAATCTATTCCTTGAAATTTATCATCAAAGAAAATCCAAAAGAAGTAAAAACGTTAAGTGTTCAAGGATGTCTTTGCAGTCTTAAGTATAATATCAAAAAATTAAAAACCACCTAAAAATTCTACTACTCTAAGGCAAGACAAACTTACCTGCCTTAAAAAAAAATAAACATTTTTTAAAAAAAGAGAAGTCTGTAAAAATACACAAATGATCCTCCCAGCCCTTTATTTTTTTTTTAATTTTTTTTTAACGTTTATTTATTTTTGAGACAGAGAGAGACAGAGCATGAACAGGGGAGGGTCAGAGAGAGGGAGACACAGAATCTGAAACAGGCTCCAGGCTCTGAGCTGTCAGCACAGAGCCCGACGCGGGGCTTGAACTCACAGACCGCGAGATCATGACCTGAGCTGAAGTCGGCCGCTTAACCGACTGAGCCACCCAGGCGCCCCCCTCCCAGCCCTTTAAAGTGGATCTTAATTTATTCTGTGTAGACATTAAGGAGTCAGATAGTATATCTGGCATCTCTCTTTTGTTAGGTTACACAGTGAACTCCGCCACGGTTTCGGGAGATGTGCTCTACATTGCCGGACAGCCACGGTACAATCACACGGGCCAGGTTGTCATCTACAGGATGGAAGATGGAGACATCAGGATTCTCCAGACACTCAGTGGAGAGCAGGTAAGCTTGAAAAATTATTGTTTCAATCCATTTACACTCTATGTAAATTTAAATTACCCATCTATTGTCCTAAACTTCAAAAAGTCCTGTCCTATTCAACATCAAACTTAAACAGGGCCCCGTGTTGGGTTCCTTGTAGGAGTGTAAAATATCTGCATATTTGGCTTCCGGAACATTTCAGTTGCACGGAAATGGAGGTAAAACGTAGAGATGATGCTGTAGATACAAATGGATAGATATATACATACAGGAAAAAAAGTTCTAAAACATTAAGAAGCATGAAAATGCCCGTGGCACAGACAGTACATCTTGAAGATGGAAAGATTGTTTTATTCTAGGATTGGTGCCAGAAGTCTTAATACCAGGTAACATTTTTGCTTGTCTAGAGGGAAAGGTAGACCGTAGATAGGTAGAAAGAGCAGAAGAGCCAGTTAAAAAGATAATGTGGACCCTGGTTGTTGAGGTTCTGAATGGCAAACTAAAGAATTTGGATTTTCTCCTGGAGGTAGTGGAAAGTGATAACATGTAAAATCAAAAACTTCTCGTTAGATGATATTAAATACCAAAAGTAGTTTAAGAAGTTATTCACACAATATTCAAACATAAATATGTGCAAATACTGTTAAACTAAAAGAAACATCTACGCTGTTGGTTATTATTGCACAGCAATCACTTGGGCTTCGCTAAGTATCCCAGCTTACTAGACGCCCCGGCCACCCTCCTGCCATCACCAACCACTCCAAAAGGCAGGGCAGTGTGAGCCTTCCCGTCCTGCAGGCACGCTCATAGCTGCCCAGCCTAGCAGAACCGCTTGGGTGTGAGGAGACAGACATGTCAGGCAGGCGCAGAGCTACCCTCTCTTTATAGGAGCCAATATCTTTTATAACAACACCATAGATACAGCTTCCAGGGCTCCTGCTGAGGGCACGTAGTTGTGATAGTCACTGCATCCTGGGAAGCCCATCAGGTATTTATAGTTCCCCACAGCCTAAATGCGGCATCCCCGATCAGAGATTATTTTTACCACACTCAGGATTGCTTAATAATATAATTGAAATCCTTTCCCCATCAGATGTCTGGGGGAGCAGAGAGTAAACCAAAAGTCAGAATCTCATATCTAGATTCATATATACATATATATATACATATACATATATGTCTTGTTATATATTCATATATACATATATATATATATGTCTTGTTAAAGGGTTTTATTAGCACTTTGCCCACATTTGTAATCAGAAAATGCATCAACAATAAAAACAAGGCTATTATTGTCGCTCAAGGATAAGGTGAGGAGAGCCTAAAATGATGTATCACTAATAAAAATGGAAAAGGAAGGACTAGGGTAGACACAAATGAGGAGGAACTGACAGGACTCTAAAATGACGCATCCTGTATGACATCATACATCTGATATTACTCTATTAATGGTTTACGAGACAGGAAGTGAAGAATTGCTTGTGAAAGTCACAAATGATTTGTATTATGAATGGTTTAAGTTTCAAGCCTGGGAATATGGGAGAGAGGTGGCACCATGATTAGAATGTCAGCAACTCAAGTGGTTTAGGTATGTTTTTAATGGTATTTGGTTTTACATGTTTCCTGTAACAGTGAGCACAAATTCAAATGATTATGGATGCCAGGAAGGTAACGTAAATAAATAAAGCTATTGCACAGAGGACAACAGGAAATGGTGGGAACCATGGCCTGGACAGTTCCTGAGCCATCTAAACATTTAGTTCCCACTCAGCTCCAGACGGCTATCACCCTGTGGGAATAAAGGCCCAAGGTTGCCAGATCTTACAGCATTTTATTTACGTTTGTAATTATTCAACTTAAAAAAAAAAAAAAAAAAACCTTTTAAGCCCTTCACAACCTATGAGAAAAGGACATTCGAAAGTCAATGTCTAGCAGTTCTCTAAGTGTCTACCAATGTCTGGGAATGTAGCACTGGAGCCTTGAGAAGGAAGATAGAAAGAAATTTGCAATTTTCAGTAATGGAAGTGTTTGGAAGGATTGGCCATCTAGGATAAGAGATGGCAGGGTGAGTGGGGGGGGGGGGTGAGGGAGGAATGCAGATCATAGCTTTTGGGAAGCCAAAATCGAGGGCATGGGAGGAGGAAAAGGAGCCAGCAAAGACGAAAACAAAGGGTGGCCTATGATACAGTGGCAGAATCAAGAGACCAAAATTAAAATCATAGAAGCCAAGACAGGAAGTTTCAGTAAGAGAATTATCAAGAGCATCAAATATTAAACCCAGGTCAATATTTGGGAAGTTTATTGCATTTAGATAATGAAGTGTAAGTCTCCTGCATTTCCCTAAAATACATCCGTATCTTTAAAAGATGGTCCCTCTGCAATCCTTTTATATTTCTCTATCTTCCACAAGTGCTAGGACAAGACTTAACCATTTTGTCGAATAAACAACCTTCTAAATCTACAAGGTGAAATGCTACACCAGTGTTGCAAGACAAATCAGTTCTTCATACTGTATATTATTCACATTTTCGTATTACTGTAAATAAACATATTGAAGCCATCCCAGAATGCCTTTTATTGTTTTTCTCATTTTATTTTCTTTAACAAAATCATGGTGGCATTACTGATCTTTTCTGCTTTTTGGAGAAGAAAGAGTGTTTAGGATGAAATCTAAAGGAAGCCATTTCTCTTTCTCTCAAGCTGCAGAATCTATGACAGCTGCTCATCCTCAGGGATGGGTCTATTTATTAGCCTCCCACAAGAACCAATAAAGAGCTTCCAGGTAGAATCTGTTTCTGTATTTTATTTCCATTTCTATATATATCTGAATTTCAAATACTCTTCTAGATTACTATAAGTAAAAGAAATGCAGCCTTTAGCTCTCTTGAGAATTTCTGATGTTCATCACACTATTTTGTTTTGTTTTGTACCTTAGATTGGTTCCTACTTTGGCAGTGTTTTAACCACACTTGACGTTGATAAAGATTCTAATACTGACATTCTTCTGGTTGGGGCTCCCATGTACATGGGAACAGAGAAAGAGGAACAAGGAAAAGTGTATGTGTATGCCCTGAATCAGGTAATAATCACTCTGCATTTGGTAGAAATTCGTGAATATCTCTTCCTTTTTTTCAATTTCAAATAAATAATGCAGTTCTAATTTTGTACTCACTTTGCAAAAAGGAGCAAAGAATCTTTCAGGGCCCCTTTACCGTCACCAACTCCTCCATTTCTAAATGAATATTTTACAGTTCTAATAAAGTAGTTCAAACCATCGGATGCTTTCTGCTTGGAAATGTGAACTATCCTTTTTTAGCAGAATATATAGAGATAAATATAAATCTCACTAAACTGCTAAATAAACTAACAGGGCAACCATTCAAGGCTCTGGCCTGGAGGTGTTGGGAACATTAGCAGTTAAAACTGCATTAGCTGTCCAAAAAAGCTGGGGAAGCAGAGAGACTGTGGAGTAGTGAATTTTAAGGCAGTGACATCAGACAGTTACAGTAAACTACTTTGGTCTTTGGAATACTTCATTGGGCTGGAGTGAGGTTTTGTTTTCCACTCCTGACTTTCGACATCATTTGTAGATGAAATAATTCTTGATGTCTTTGTTAGAAGGGTTTTTGCTTTTTACAGCAAAGTCAGTACTTATCTCTTTAGCTTTTTAAATTCTTAGAGTCTCTCCATATTAATTCTTTTAATTCATAAATTGTATACCTTTCTTCCTATCATTTTGTTTGCTTCCTCCCATCAATTTCTTTGGTCCTTGATGTTTTTCCTTGTTTTCCTAGAAAGTGTGTTCCTGTCCATCATTACTAGTACGTTCTGACCTTTACTGAGTTTGGGGGGGTGCGCACGGGGGTTGCCCTAGATAGCTATAGGAAAAGCTTACTTTTTGAATAGAGTAAATTTTCTCTTTACCCTGTGGAGGAGACTGTATAGAGACTTTTTAAAGAAGCAAATATTGGATTAAAAAAGGATAGCAACCTGAACTGAGGGTTTAAAAGTTGTTATTTGGTTTTAAAAGCATGCTGTGAGTTATTTAGTCACTTGATTGCATTAAAAACAGAATCCATTAAAATGCTCAATATGTCTTCTTCCCCACACTTCTACAATCTGTTCTTTAAAATCTTTAACTTTGCTCTCAGATAACCACAATTTTTAAGAAATTTTACAAACTTTGCTGTTGATGTACAAATGGTTTTTAATAGCTCTGATTTAGTACGTACTTAAAAATTTCACTGTGCTGTCGTAACGATAGAAATTCATAAGTATCCTGTTTATCTTTCTTCCAGACAAGGTTTGAATATCAAATGAGCCTGGAACCCATTAAGCAGACTTGTTGTTCATCTCTGAAGCACAATTCATGCACAAAAGAAAACAAAAATGAGCCGTGTGGGGCTCGTTTTGGAACAGCTATTGCTGCTGTGAGAGACCTCAATCTTGATGGATTTGATGACATTGTGATAGGAGCTCCCCTGGAAGATGATCATGGGGGAGCCGTGTACATTTATCATGGCAGTGGCAAGACTATAAGGCAAGAGTATGCACAAGTAAGAAGTTCAACCTACTATTCCCACCCTTAAACATTAAGCGGGTTCAATGCTAGGCTTGCTTCTTGTCTTGCTTCATGAGTTATTTATATTTTTTTCTTCTGACTCTATTGGAAAACTAGATTTAATTCCCTTTTAAGTTTTCTTTATAGAAGCATTTTTTTGTATTTTATCCTCTTTTCTATTTTTTTCTGCTTTTTCTTTTGCCATGGCTCCATGATCTGAGCTTTCAAAATGGTAAAAAACAAAACAACACTTTATGATGACACTATTTAACATTTGCAATGTGCCTGATCCTAAACAGAGGTTACCACTTTCTCTTTATTTATTTTTTAAAAGCTTATTTATTTATTTTGAGAGAGAGAGAGAGAGAGAGAGCAAGCAGGTGAGGGGCAGAGAGTGAGGGAGAGAGAGGGAATCCCAAGCAGACTCTGTGCTGTCAACATGGTGCCCAACACAAGGCTTAAACCCATGAACCGTGAGATCATGACCCGAGCCAAAATCAAGAGTTGGATGCCCAACCGACTGAGCCACTGAGGCACCCCAGAGGATACCACTTTCTAAATAAAAGAACAATAATGATATAATTTAGCCAATAAAGAAGATGAGATTATTGTATTTATATTCAGTATCCATGCTGTTGTAATGAAATTGCATTACATTTATATTTATGAATTAAATTAGTATATTTTCATCAAATGAATTTGTGTTCCTGGAAGGTTTATAATTTCCTCACAAGTAATCCCTCCTGGAAAAAAATCTGAATAACTAAGCTTAACCTACAAGGGATTTTCTGTTGTTCTTGTTTAAATTTATTGTCAGTTAATGATTCTAATCCATAAATGTAATTTTTTCCTACATGAGCAAAATACAAATTTACAGAAGAGTTTAAAGGAATTATTCTAATGTAATTGTCTGATTTTTAAGTAACCATGGTAGTTAGGCATTGAACTACTTATATAACATGAAAAGAAAATCGGGTCATCAATTATTTCTTTTTATATTTGACTGTTCTCTCCATACTGTAGTCAAGAGAATTCTCAAAATCCATTCATGTATTGTGAAGTTGTACTTAATTTTTCATAAAGCCATAATGACATTAATGAAACAATAAAGTAAAGGGCATGTTTCAGTAACAACACTTCCATCCATTCAGTAAATTATTTGTTTCTTTCAAAGCAAATATTTCATGGTATTACTTAACTGAAAACAGACAATATTAACCACGGGAATGTGACGCAATTAGGAATTGCAGGAAGGAGTTTCTTTCTTGTGTTCTACCATTTTATTCCTTCACTACTAATCCTGAAAATTCAGTGGAATGGCATTTGCAGTAGAAACAAGAGGATATTTAAATCACTAATAATAGGAATAGACTGTCATAAGAAATTTATTTTGTAAAATGGTGGCTAACTCAAGATGCAGCTTTAAATAACCACAAGAAAGAATATTAGAGTTGATTTTGCTTAATTATTGGAAAAACGCTTTCCCAAGGGTAGGTGAGGATGTGCTCACCTGTTTCCATGGTAACCAGAGGTGCTGCTTGTGTGGGGAATAATCCAGAATCAAACTGAATGAACTCCTCCAGAACCAATGAGGCTGATATCTCCTGATTTGTTTGCTGAAAACATAAGGAAATATTTCCCAATGAGCCACAAATATTTAAGCATGAAAAATGTTTCTATTGGTTTGCCTTGTTTGGCTTCTGAATTTACGGTTTTTAAGTGAAAAACAAGAGGATAAGACCCCCAAGTTTAGGGAGGGTCTGTCAGTCCTTTCTTCTTGCTATCAGTTCTATGAAAATATTATCAGTTTAGGGGCCCCTGGATGGTTGAGCGTCCAACTCTCCATTTTAGCTCAGGTCATGATCCCAGGGTTGTGGGATTAAGCCCCGCATCAGGCTCCTCCCTAAGTGTGTAGCCTGCTCAGGAATCTCCTCTGTCTCTCTCTCTCTCTCACTCTCCCTCTCTCTAAAATTAAAAATATATATGTTATCAGCTTGAGTCAAAGCTAAACCAGGAAGTACAGCTTTTGAACACACTATGTATGGGTGTACACAGTGTGCACAAATCAATGTTCAAGAACTCCATATTCATTTGTGCCTATCGATTTTATAGTGCCCTTGACCTTTAACAAAGAAGATCATATATTGGAAAATGTATCTGATGGAATGTGCTATTTATACCCAGCCCCCCAATTCATTGACCCCTAAACTGACCCCTAGGACAAACTTCTACTCCCTCTCTTGCTTGTATGATGTGTTTTCAAGGTTCCAGTATCTTCAAATAACTCTGTGGTATGGGACTGAGTGGAAACTAGAAAGGAAGAGCCAGTTACTCACTAATGTTTTCCTTGAGCATTAGACAAGATGACGTTATATAATTTTTTTCTCTCTGGTGTCAGTGACCCTGAAATTATTTTGTCTGTACTATAAAAAGAATAACTTTTGGTAACATCTGAGTAATTCATCTTGTCTCCACATGAGGGGCTTCTTGGGCAGTTTTCCAAAAGGTCTTTAAATTTAATATTATGTTAACCAATCCAAGTTCTCAGATTTATTTAAAACTGTTTTTGAATATACTCTTCTGGCATAAAACCTCTCTGTTGGTACTTTCACAGCGTATTGCATCAGGTGGAGATGGCAAGACACTGAAATTTTTTGGCCAGTCTATCCATGGAGAAATGGATCTAAATGGGGACGGTCTGACTGATGTGACTATTGGGGGCCTTGGTGGTGCTGCCCTCTTCTGGTATGTATTTTAATAACATCCTATTAGTCATAACATTTCACAAATAGTTCCAGAGCTCGGTATGACTAGAGCTCATTCATACCAAATATTTTCCTTTATGCTCTGTTATTTAGATAAAAGTTATGTAGTTCAAGAAGCTTGAGAAGTCAATAAATCTTAAAAATAAAGAAACCATATTAAAGAAACAAGTAGAATCAACCCTTAATTTGGGGTATCTATTATGTGCTCAGCACTAAGGTAGGTATTCTGTTTTAGGGAGGAGCATAGGAGAGAAAGAGGGCCTCATAGAGAATTATATAAAAAGAAACCATCCCTAACTTTGAGTTGTTCACAGACTTTTATGGTAATTGATTCTTCATTCTTCATTTACCTAATACATGTAATTAGACAATTGTACTTCATTGTCTGTATATACATTGTTGGTCAAGCATAGAAGCATCTTCAGTGATATCTCTACTCAGCCTTTAAAATGTCTGCATCCTCAAATTAATTTCAGTTCATTCTAAAATTCTAGTCAATGGTCAGATATATATATTAATACCATTTTACTTATTAACTTATTTATTAATAAAATAATTTATTGGTAATGTCATTAATAACCCCATTTTAACTAGTTAAACAACACAGTTTCAAAAAGGGTTCTTTTTGGAGGAAAAGTGACTAAAAAATCAAGGATAATCTTAAGATAAATTTCGTGTGATAATTTTTTTAAATGTTTCAAACTTCATTAAGAAATATAATTAAAAGGGCACCTGGGTGGCTCAACTGGCTAAGCATCTGACTCTTCATCTCAGCTCAGGTCATTATCTCCCAGTTTGTGAGTTTGATCCCCACATCAGGCTCTGCACTGATGGCATGGAGCCTGCTTGGGATTCTGTCTCTCCTCTCTGCCCCTCTCCCCTGCTTGTGGCGCTCTCTCTGTCTCTCTCTCTCTCTCAAAATAAATAAACTTAAAAAAAAAAGAAATTAAAAATACATACAATGGAAATATTTAATATAAAAATATATTTATATTTATGCCATGTGCTTTGATGGCAAGTCCATATATTGATTCTTCCAAATCAATCATTAGTTTAAAGTAATTTAGATGGAAACAAATATCAATGGTCTTTTCCCCAAAAATATTGTCTAGAAAAGTAGTGAAGATGGAGACCTGAAACTAGATGACTTTGTCATAATTTAAGATAACTAATTGCAACTATAATTACAATTTATAACATTGTAATAGCATTGTATGGTGACAGATGGCAATTGTACTTATTGTAGTGAGCGTAAGGTGATGAATATAATTGTTGAATCACTATGTTACACATTTGAAACTAATATAAAATTATATGTCAACTATAGTTCACCTTAAAAAACTCAAGGAAAAGAAACATTTTAAAAAGAGATACTGTTTAAGAACTAATGGCCAAATACAAATTGCATATTAAACTGTACGCAGATAGTAACTATTATGTTAAGAAATGTTTTAACTGTACAGTGCGGGGGTGGGGGGTGAGAGGGAGAAAGAAAACTGTAAGGTGATGCCTAGGAAAGGAGAATGCCAGGCAGCAAGTAGCTGTGACTTTGGGGATGACAGACCCAAAACCAGCTGAAATCACCAGTGTCAGCAACAAAGGGTATATTTACTTTTTGTATGAACTGGTAATCATGAATTAATTTATTATGATAACCTTAACTCAAACATATTTATTGTATTCACTCTCATATTAAATATATATATATATATTTTTATGTATATGCAATATGAAAATATATGCAATATGCACATATATATGTATATATGCTACATATATATACACATACGTACATACAATAAGGGCAATTTTTACTCTCCAGTTTTGTTTCAAAGGCTTCTTACAAAGCTCTGAAGACTTACTTATGACCTCTTTTGCTGCCGGTCAGTGCTTTATCATTAATGGGCCAAAATGACAGAGTTGGGTCCCTGTCACTCCCAGCAGAATGGACCAAACCAGCATACAGGGACACAAAGACCAAGACTTCACAATGCTGAAGGAGGGATTGAGAGTGGATGTAGATGGCAGGCAATAAACAGAGGCCCACCAGCAGTCAGGGATGTCCAGGAACAGATATTGAGAGCCCTATCATGTGGAATAGATTGCACCATAACCCCTTTAAAGACCTGGTTGGGGCAGAGAGATGTGCAGTGGGGAGCTTCATTCTTGGAGTATCCAAACTACTATGCAGGAAATTAGACATGCTCATTCATTGCTGGTGAAAGAGTAAACTGGTTAAAACACATTAGAAGGTATTTGCCAATAAGTGTTAAAAAGCCTTAAAATATTTACACTTTTTAACACAGAATTTAGTTCCTAAAATTAAAAAAAAAAAAGAAGTTTTTAGTGTTTATTTAGTTTTGAGAGACAGAGAGAGATAGGGCGTGAGTGGGGGAGGGGCAGAGAGAGAGGGAGACAAAGAATCCAAAGCAGGCTCCAGGCTCTGATCTGTCAGCACAGAGCACAATGCAGGGCTTGAACTCAGGAACTGCAAGATCATGACCTGAGCCGAAGTCAGATGCTTAACTGACTGAGCCACCCAGGCGTCCCAATTTCTGAAAAATTTTTAAAACTCTAATCTTTAAGCTATATAATCTTTAGAGCCATCACAGCACTGTGCTAGCAACTTTTTAAAAAACAAATTAGTACAGGAGTGCCTGGATGACTCAGTTTTTTCAGCGTCCAACTTGGGCTCAGGTCACGTTCTCCTGGTTTGTGAGTTTGAGCCCCACGTTGGGCTCTGTGCTGACAGCATGGATCCTGGCTCCTGCTTCAAATTCTGTATCTCCTTCTCTCTCTGCTCCTCCCCTGCTCACTCTCTGTCTCTCTCTCTCTCTTTCAAAAATAAAAATAAACATTAAAAAAGCTTTTTTAATAAAAAACAAATTAACACAAATGTACCATAAGAAAGGATTGAGTAAATAGGTTACAATACATGTGTATGCTGGAATAATTTATTGTCATTAAAAATAATGTTCCCAGAAAAATACAAATATTATAAGGCTGTTCATTATATCATAAGTTTTAAAAGTATGTATGGATACATATGTACATGCATGTGTGTGTATGTCTCTTTTTCCCACACACATACGCACACTCACATATCCATATCTATAGATAATATATTCTTCTGCAAAGAAAAAAAGCATATCAAATGTTAATGGTGATTATTGCTGAGTAGTAAAATTACAAGTGAATTTCTGTTTTCTTTGTTTCCTTTTTTATGTTTCCATGTTTTCTTTGGGTAAAATGTTTTAAAAGAAAAGTAACTATAGTTTTTTTAATGCAAAATCAAATTGGGGACCTATGTATTCACAAGCTACCTAGCTATAGGACCTGTACTTGTCTGTACAAGTATTACAGTGGACAGAAGCTGTCCATGGGCCTTTGGACTCTTTCCAGATTGGAAACAAACTTGAAAATTCCCAAAATATGGTTTTGGTTCTGAAGTTGCACCTGAGCACTTGGTTCCATCTTTTTTCCATCACAAGAAAACAGATTTTTGGCTTATGAACTGTAAGGAAGGAAAAATAATTTTCCTTCAACCTTCTAAGTTCTTGGCTGAGATCCCTGTTATAAAAGATTAATAAGAGAAAAATAAGTAGAGATTTATAAATTTGTATATCTCATGTATACATAGGAGATACCCAGAGAAAAATGAGTAATTCCTTGAGGTGGTTTAGAATTCAGACTTAAATCCCATTTTATTTATTTTTTAAGTTTATTTATTTATTTTGAGAGAGAGAGATTATAGGAGGGGCAGAGAGAGAAGGAGAGAGACAGAATCCCAAGCAGGCTCTGCACTGTAAACATGGAGCCTGATGTGGGGCTGGAACTCATGAACCATGAGATCACGACCTGAGGTGAAATCAAGAGTCAGACGCTTAACCAGCTGAGCCACCCAGGAACCCCAGACTTAAATATCATTTTAATAGAGACAAGAGAGAAGGTATGTAGGCCTCTACGGGGAGAGTAAATGATTTTTAAGAAAAATGAGTGGGCCTTGGAAAAAATAAATGGGTGATATGATAGTTTGTGACCAAGTTCATCTCAGTGTGGTGTCTCTTATGTTGTGATAAGAGTCAGTCCTCTCTGGTTGATGAACCCGAGTTGAGTTCCTTTTGGAGTATCTATCTTTAGGTAGAAGGAAATTTCAGAGAAAGTTTCTTCCTGTATTTACAGTTTATCAAGTGCCTACAGCTCAAAATAATCAATATTCCAAAGTGATATGTTTTGGGGTGACATGTCCTAAAATCCTGTAATCACATTTTGGGGTGGCATATTCTCCTACCATTTAGCACCAGAAGTTGAAGATGGTTCCAAAACATCCTGGGTGTCCTCAGAACATCATATACCACCTCTTCTGTATCAAAAACTCACCAAAGAAATGGAGTCCTGAGAGGCCAACTATACACAAAGAAGAATCCCCATCAGTGCATTCACACTGCACTGGCATAGTGATGGCATTCATTAAATGTGACAGTATGTGAGCAGTCATCACCGTTTATGTTTGTAGGTCCCGAGATGTGGCTGTAGTTAAAGTGACCATGAATTTTGAACCCAATAAAGTGAATATCCAAAAGAAAAACTGCCATGTGGAAGGAAAGGAAACAGTATGCATAAATGCTACAGTGTGTTTTGATGTGAAATTAAAGTCCAAAGAAGACAGAATTTACACAGCTGGTGAGTATAATGTGTATACCAAGTACTTTGAGGCAGGAGGACAATACATTTGCTCCCACATCAGGAAATCCAGTAAGATATTGTATTTCCTCTGTGATAGGGATCTGCATTTCACCCTTGCCCCTGTGAACATGCTGAACCTTGAAAAAAAAAAATCTACTGAAGAAAGAATATGTTATGGAACCCAGTAAGTTCTGTAGCAGACACTGTATGGTTATATGCAATGGCCTCAACAGTCCATGGTTCCCCTCTGGCTCTCCCCTTTACCGCAAACAACCAGGTACTAAAAACAATAATAATAATACAAGTTTGGAGATTAGAGTTTGGAAACTGGGCTCCAGAGGAGCCCAGTTTTCCTTCCTGTGGGTTTTCACAAACCCTCTCTTCCTTCTTCTGCCCCCTCTTTGGTAAGACTGATATTGCAGGGGACCTGAATGCTTTGCCACCCCCACCTGACTGAGGTCTCTTTGCTCTACTCAGAAGGTGACCCTGGCTTTTGAGAATCAGACATGCTCCATGTGTGAGTTCTCAGGCACAGCCTGGGTGTCTCCTCCTCCCTACACGCACACTTCCTAAGGTGTTTTTTTTAAAGATATTAAAATGTGTTAGAGTCAAAACTGTGGAGGCCATTGGCTGCAAAAGAGTAGTTCACTCTACAAACCAAGGGTAAGTGAAATATGAAAAATCATTAATCCTTAAAGTCTGTTTTTCTTAGTTTGCTCTACATGTGCATAATTATGCTCTGCAATGGTCCTCTGATTAGAAGATAATTAGCTATAGGAGTGTAAAATAATGATTTACATTTTCATGTACAACATTATTTCAGTCTCATTTGATTTCTATACAGTAACTAAGGGTTCAAATGAGTAGTATTGTTGCCTCTTTAGAAAGTGTAAGGTTTAACTTGTTTTTTTTATTTTGGTACACCTATTTTCTTAAACTTATTTTATTATGTGCTTTGAACATAATCTAAAATGACCTTTTCACAAAATAGGTAAAAATTCATTAGTGTATTTTTTGTGTGTGTCTTTTGAAATATATTCAATATTCTAAGCAGGACTTCAACATTGCTAAACTAAAAATAATAATAATAATTTAAGTGAAAACCCAGTAAACACATGCATGGTCAGGAAATTAGTTGAGATGTAGGTGTATATGTATGTTTGTGTGCATATGTACACATACATTATAAAATAAGTGTAATTAAACATTAAAAGCATAGTGAACTCCGAAGGTGGTTCTGTAGAGTTCCCAAAGATTATCTTTATGACTGTGAGTACCATTGTACTACAGTAATGGGGATAAGCTGAATAATAGAAACTATTTGTTGATTGATTGCTCACAAGGTTTTTCTATAATGCTAATTTAATCAACTGGACCATATGAAAGTTACCCCAAGTAAATGTTTCTTGTCATTTTTTTTCCCCAGATATACAGTACCGTGTCACACTCGATTCACTAAGACAGATATCACGAAGTTTTTTCTCTGGAACTCAAGAAAGAAAGATTCAAAGAAACATCACAGTTCAAGAATCAGAATGCACTAAGCTTTCCTTCTACATGTTGGCAAGTAAATCATATGTTATAGTTGCTTTATTCCAAATCAAGAATAAAGCACAGATGTCTTATTTCAAGTCACCCATATTATTTTATTTTGGAGTGCACGTCACAAAGTAACCTTCATTTTATTTGGTCACTTTTATCAGAAAATCACAGACCTGATCTTCTCATTCCCAAATATATTTCATAAGACTATCTTTCATCTTCCCTGTGTGTATGTTATCAGATACCCATATATTATGGAATAGCAAAAGGCACAGTGCACTGGTTGATAAGAGACCTTCTGCCTTCATTCACTTACTCATTTCTTGTATCCATTCATTTATTCTTTCAACTTGAAACCATCATTTAACTTTTGTGGGCCTCATCTGTCAAATGTAGATAAGTGGCTACATGCCCTGAAAACTTTTGGGCCATATGCTTTCCCGGGTCCCTTCTTATCCACTGAATTATGTATGTTGCTCTTTGACTTTAAATTGAAGAGGAAAAAATCTGTTATTTTTTATTTCATGATAACCTAAGTTTCTTTATGATACCTAAGTTTCTTTCTATTACAGTGATGAGGGAGCCTTAGAAAGCAAATTCTTAATCTCCAGAGATGGCTAGGAAGCCCTTTTGAACCATTTAAAATGCATTTTATTGAGTCATTGTGTAAATGGGGAACATTCCCAATAAGGGCAGGAGTTTCTTAAACATTTTCTTATAATGTACATGGTACTTAAAAAAAGAGAGAGAGACAGACTGAGAGAAGAATGGATATTATGAGAAGACACTGATTTTAGTGACTGAGACAGACCTGGAGCTTGTACATGATCTTGGAATTTTAAAGGAAACAGGCTAGGTTTCTCCCACCTCTGACTTATTTCTGTATTATTGATGTATTCATATTCTACATGTTTAAGATATTATAGTTGGGGTAGGGAAGTGACAGAAAACATGCCCTGCTGGTGTACTGTATTTCTCCTCAGTGATTTTCAAGTTAATATTCCCCATGACATACATTGAAATTAATTTATCTGTCAACACTAACATCAATCTATAATCAGAAAAAACAATTGGAGTTATCGTCCTATCTACTTCATCAGAACTGAGCGTTTAGGAGTTCGAACTTGTATAAAATCCGAAAGGGCGTGAAACCAGATGTGGCACCGCCTCCAACCTAATAGAAGTAACTGTAGTGTATATTTGTCCAAAATTTAGATTCTAGCTGTGTCTGTGCACTATGTGTGAACCAGTTTCAAAATTTCCAAAAATTTTTTTGCATTTAAATGGATACTTTAACATTTGTTCCAGAGTTAGCCAGGATGGAATTTATAGCAAGGCTTCCCCACATTCCAAGTGATTTTCACCAACTTGTTTAGTCTCTTAGAGGCCCAGTTTTTCAGATGTAAAATAATGACTATAAGAGTCATTCATCTTGGAGGATGTTGAAATACTTCTCAATAATGTCTGTAAAGTTCATAATTCTGGACATGCCATAAATAATGGCCATTGCTGATGATAGTATAAAACAATATTGATTGCATTCATACTACTTACATATCACTTTATATTATGAAATTCTTACAACTCCAGGCATATATTATGCTAATTAAATTCAACTCAATTTAAATAAAGTTTGCTCTTTTGAAGTTGGGAGACTTTCCTAGAAGTATTACATGGCAATTTTTAGCCTAAGGTCTCAAGAGAAAAGATATTGTTATGCAAGCAGCCCAGAGTAATATATCCTGACATGGCAAAGTACGGCACACCTGATCACTCCAGCAGGGCTCCCTAAGAAGCTAGAGGTGAATCAACTGGTCATACTCTGAAGCCTGTGCATTCCAGCCATGTCCCTTATCAAGGCAGGGAGAGAGGCTGCCTCTCTCCAGTGAAGCAAAAGCCTGATGAGATAATATGCCAGATCAGGTGCACAAGAATGTTCCAGTTAAGCCTAACCCACAGGGGCAAGAGGAAGGAAGCCATGACAAGGTCAGAGCATCCAGTAATGTGATACCAATGATAAAGTATTTTATGTTTCAACCTGTAGGACAAGCATGACTTTCGGGACTCTGTGAGGATAACTTTGGATTTTAATCTTACTGATCCAGAAAACGGGCCTGTTCTTGATGATTCCTTACCAAATTCAGTACATGAATATGTAAGTCAGATTTTTTAAAATTCAGAATACGTATATGTAAACATACTTGGGGAGAGAAACCTGTAGCACACATACATACACACACAACCCTAAATCTTTTTTTTTTTTTTACAAAAAGAATGAGACTCTTCTAGACTTTTCTCAACTCTTCTACTTCCTATTGTTGGAGCTCAAGGGAACTTATAAATACCACCTATTTTTTTTTATCTCTCCTGAATTTAAGACCAATAGAAAGAAAGACATGGGTTGGCCTACTGGAACTCCCTTTGTTACCAACAAACACTGAGTGGCAGGGCTTGGTTTCAGCATACTGGGTGTCTTCCTACTGAACAAGGCTTAGACCACAGATTACCAAATATATCATCAGCACTGCTCATCAATCTCAGGCCTTTTTCGTGTGGGCTCACCTCATAAAACTTGCAGAATGGAGATATAGATCAAGAATGTATGCTTTCCATGGGCACACTGCTGCCCCAAGAGCAGGAGAGACGGGAAGGGACTGAGCTGTGTTCACCATGTTCCTGCTTCCAAATTCACAAAATCTGGTGTCCCACCCCTGAGAAAGAGTGAGTGAGCAAGTAGAAGGACGGGGTAGCACCAATGGAGGAGACATTAAGAATGGGGAATTCGTTTTCCCCATACCCATATCTTTCACTCTCCCTTTCTTCCTTTCAAATATATTTACTGTGTGTCTTACATGTACCAGACTTCAGAGCTTACAGACCAACCCAGGAAACAAGTATTAGGTGCGAAGTAAAGCATGTGCTCTGGAGGAGAACTTCATTGTTCTCTGGGAACTTTTGCCTAGGCAGAGAGCCAGGGGGTGCTCCCCTGAAGTTGTGATATTTAAATTGAGATCTGAAGCATAGGAGGATTTTCCATCCTATTCAGAGGAGTGGAGGGAGCAGTGTTTCATGCACAGGGATATGTGTAAAAGTTCTGAGGCATAAAGGAACTAAACTAAACTCTAGTGTGGCTGAAGCTAAAGAGCAAGGGGGGAAGGTGATATGGGATGAGGTGGGAGGCATAGGCAGGAACCAGATCATTCAGGACTTTGTGCTACTGCACAGATATTTTGAAGAGCAATAGAATGCTATGGATGCCTTTAATTGGTTCAGTGATAGCACTGGATTTGTATTTTTTTAAGGATTACTCCAGCTGCAGTGTGGAAAATGATTGAAGGGAAATGATTGGAATTAGAGTGGGTGCAGGAGACCACTTAGGAAGCTGTTGCATTAGTTCAGGGAGGAAATAAGGATGACCAGACTAGAGGTGATGGTAACTAGAGGTGAGAAGATAGTTGGAAGATACTTAGAAGAAAGGTAGAATGGATAGCTCTTAATGAAGGTTTGGATAACGGCATGTGACTAATGAGAAGAGGAGTCAGGGAAAGCTCCCAGTTATGTGGCTTGACCATTTTCTACCCTCTGACTGAGCTCTGTTACATTCCTAAGTATTTGATTCTTTTCAATAGGAAATCTCATAATCAGAGTTGAGCATTAAAGTATTCTCTCATAGATTTGGATCTTAGAGTACTTGACTTGATTTTCTTGAAACTGTTCTAGTCTGGCAGACTAAAGCCAGTGAAAAACATCTGTGAAAACTGCATTATTTAAAGGACTAGAAGAATTTATATCCAGGAGTTTATTATTTTTCCCTATAAATTATAGGAATAAATCTAAAATTCCTTATGATTTCTGAGTGGAATCTGTCCTCTTTGTGACTTGCTTAACTAAGTTTGGCAATATGTTTTCTCTTCCCAGCAAGTTAATAATTAATCTTCAATCATGCTTAACTAAATTTCAAAAAATACTTTTCTGTGACCATTTCAGATTCCCTTTGCCAAAGATTGTGGAAACAAGGAAAAATGTATCTCGGACCTCGCCCTGCAAGTATCCACCACAGCAAAGGGCCTGCTTATTGTCAGGTCCCACAATGACAAATTCAATGTTAGTCTCACAGTCAAAAACAAAAAGGACAGTGCCTATAACACCAGAACCATAGTGCATTATTCTCCAAACCTAATTTTTTCAGGAATTGAGGTAAACTTTTAGTTTTATGTTTGTCTATTCATATAATCATTATTTATTAAGTCTACTTTTCCTGCTACTGAACTGTTTTAGAAGAACTAATAATTGGGTTTAGAAGAACAGAGAGCATTTTGTAAAAATTAGTACTCACAAATGGTGAAAGTGCCAAACTTTTTTTAAAAAGGTTTTGTTTTGATAGATTTCTGTAGAGATCTGTGACTCTTTTCAGATTCAGTATGAGGCGAGGATCACTGTGATGCAGCAAAATCATATGTTTCATGGAGGCATTATGCAGTTAAATTGAGACTAAGTCAAGGAAAAATATCAAAATAACAATCAAAGTCAAATAGTTTAATAGATGTACAGAGAGAGTAATGCATGCATGGAACAAAAAAAAAACCCATGTTTACATAAAGAAACATCAAGATACCATTTTTCATTTTCTATGTAAAATCCTTACATTGTTAAAAGAGGTGTTAACTTGTAATGTCTCATTGTCATGACAGAATATTTATCTTGGCAATAACATAGCTGCATAAGATGCCATATCAGGAATAATAATGAGCACTTCCAAATTTGAACTTTTCTTTTAATTCTTATCTCTGAATTAATCCCCTTTATTTAAGATTCTGTTTATATATGAATTAGTAATATATGTGATTCATATTAAAAACCAGTACCCTTATTAATATAATATTAAAACTCCATTGTTTAATTTCTGTAAATTCAGACTTTCACTGATATGTCTCTCCATTTATTAGGATATCATTTAAGGACATGATGACTAACAGAGCTTAAAAATATGTCCTTCATTACTACCACGTATTTTAGATTCAGTCAAGAATGTTAATTATAAATCCAAATGTGCAAAGTGATACTGGGAAAATATTAACACTGAATTTTTTTCTGGAAAGGGGACTATATTAAAAATTATTGCCAGTATTCTCTTCAACTGACTTCATGGCCTCGGTAGAGAGGCCTCTACATCTTTTAACAGTAACAACAATAATAATAATAATGACAGTCTTTTCTTGAGTCATATTATATTCCAGACACTGTTCTCAGGGTCCCACTTATTCAATTCTCATTAAGCAAATAGGTATTATTGTACTATAGAGATTCTAATGAAATCTCTTTCTGTCATGTTTTAACCTTTCTATAACTACATTTTACAGTTGATATGTTTATTTAGCTGGCAGCATTATTTTTCCTTCTTATTGGTACACAAAATAATGGTGAGTCTCAGTGGCATTTTCGATTTGATGAAATAGAGTATCACTAGCCTCACCTGACAGAAAATCAGGCTCAGAGAAGTGAGGAGTCTTGGCAAGGAGAAAGCTAACAGTGATGGAGTCAGAATTTAAATTCTGGGGGTCTCACATCAGAGCTCATGGTCTTACCACTTCACTGAACTCGTCTTGTGATAGGTATTCACTGTGGGCTTCCATGTGGCCGAGTAATATGTGTGGATTATTTAATCACCTGTGCAGTACATGCTGTTAGTACCTCCATTTTACATTGGAAAGTCTAGACAGGATAAGATGTGATGTGCATTGTCCCTCAGTTTCCCTTAACTAACATGATGTTTTCAGATTTTCCATGGATGGTGAGACAGGTGATCACAGAATAATGTGACTCTCCCAACTAAATTGAGGGACAGATCTTAGCAAGGCAGAATCCAAGGCATACCTGGAAAAATTCTAGAAAACCAAGTTCCAGTATTTCACCTGTGTGTCTGCTCTAATTCTGTTTACTCTTTCTTCCAAGGCTATCCAAAAAGACAGTTGTGAATCCAACCATAATCTCACATGTAAAATTAGATATCCCTTCCTGAGAAGAGAAGAAGAGGTAAGCAGATTATAAAACATACATGTGGCAATTTGATATGAAAAATACCGTGTTCAAAGTTAAATATATAAATCCCTCTAAGGGTATTTTAGCCTGATATAGATGAGAAGTTTGAGTTCACAATATTGAGATGTTGGAATCAAAAGTCAATTATGGCATGAGTCAAACTCAAATATTAAAACCAAATTAAACATTTATACTTAATAATTTGTCTGATAGTAGTAGGCTTTTCTGGCCTGTAGAAAAAACGAATCTTTCAAACAGGTTGGTTTAGAACTTTGTATAGAATTTTTTTTTCATTTCTCTCTCTTTTTTAATAATATCCTCACTGAGATATAATTCATGTACCATAAAATTCACTCATTCAAGTGTACAATTCAGTGTTTTTTTATATATTCACCGGATAGTGAATTGTACAGCCATCACCACAGTCAATGTTAAAACATTTTCACATCTCCAAAAGAAACTCTGTACACCTTACCAATTACTTGTCTTTTTTCTCCTCCAGTCCTTCCCCCAACCTCAGGCAACCACTAACCTACTTTCTTTATGGATTTGTCTGTCCTGGACATTTCTTATAAATAGAATCATATATTCTGTGGTCATTTGTGACTGGCTTTTTTCACTTAGCATGATGTTTTCAAGGCTCATCCATGTATCAGTAGTTCCTTTTCATTTCCAAATAATATTCCATTTTGTGGATGTATCCTATTTTATTTAGTCATCTATCAGGTGATGGGCATTTGTTTCTACTTTTTGGCTACTATGAATAATACTATGAATATTTGTGCACAGGTTGTGGTGTGGACATAAGTTTTTCAGTTCTCTTTGGGTGGAATTCCTGGGTTATATGATAATTACATGTAACATCTTGAGAAACTGGAAAACTGTTTTCCAAAGTGACTGCACCATTTTTCATTCCTATCAGCGATGTATGTGTTTCTCAACATTGTTATCGCCTATCTTTTTAACTATAGCCCTCCTAGTGGGTGTGAAGTAGTATCTCATTGTCGTTTTGATCTGCATTTCCTTAATGGCTAATGATGTTGAGCATCTTTTCATGTGCTTACTGACTGTGCATATATCTTCTTTGGACAGATATCTATTCAGATCCTTTACTTATATTTCAATTGGGATGTCTTTTTTTATTACTGAGTTATAAGAGCTCTTCATGTATTCTGCATTCAAGTCACTTATCAGATATATGATTTGTAAATATTTTCTCCCATTCTGTTGTCTTTTCACTTTCTTGATGATGTCTTTTGAAACACAGAAGTTTTTAACCTTGATGAAGTCCAATTAATGTATTTATTCTTTTGTCACTTGTGCTTTGCTAACCCAAGATCAAAAGATTTACTCCTATGTTTCTTTCCAGGAGCTGTATACTTTTAGCTCTTACATTTTGGTCTATGATCCATTTTGATGAAATTCTGTGTATGATGTAAGAAAGAAAGAGTCCAACTTCATTTTTTGTGTGTGTGTATTAAGTTGCCCCACACCACCTGTTGAAAAGGTTATTCATTCCCCCATTGTCTTGGCACTTTTATTGAAAGTCTGTTTATTTTTTGACTCAATTGTATTCATTGATCTATATGTCTATCTTTATGTCAGTACACATGTTTTGTTTTGTATTTATTTATTTATTTATTTATTTATTTATTTATTTATTTATATTTTGAGAGAAAGAGCATCAGCAGGGGAGGGGTAGAGAGAGGGAGAGAGAGAATCCCAAGCAGGCTCTGTGCTGTCAGCCTGACGCAGGGCTCAAACTCACGTACCGTGAGATCTTGACCTGAGCCGAAATCAAGAGCTGGACACTCAACTGACTGAGCCACCCAAGTGCCCCATTTTGTTTTGTTTTTGAATGTTTATTTATTTATTTTGAGAGAGAGAAAGAGAGAGAGAGCATGTGCATGTGTGTGAGAGTGGGGGAGGGGCAGAGAGAGAGGGAGACAGAGAATGCCAAGCAGGCTTTAAGCTCAGCACAGAGCCTGATGGGAGGCTGGTTCTCACAACTGACCATGAGATCACCACCTGAGCCAAAATCAAGAGTCAGACGCTTAACTGACTGAGGCACCCCACCTAGGCACCCTTGTTAGTGCACACTGTTTTTATTACTATAACTTCTTGGTAAGTTTTGAAACCTGAAAATGTAAGTCTTTTAGCTATATTCTCTTTTTCAAAATTGTTTTGCTCTTCCAGTCCCCTGTATTTTCATTTGGAATTGAGGGTCAGCTTGTCATTTTCTACAAAAAAAAAAAAAAGCCAGCTAGGAGTTTGATAGGAATTACATTGAATCTGTGTATCAATTTGGGAAGTATTGCCATCTTAAAAATACTAAGTCTTTGATCCATTACCATGGGATGTCTTTCTATTTATTTAGATATTTAATTATTTTCAAAAATGCTTTCTATTTTTCAGAATACAACTTTTGCACTTCCTTTGTTAAATATATATTCTAAGCATTTTATTCTTTTTAATGCTGTTTTGGATGAAATTCTTTTCTTAAATTTGTCTTCAGATTATTTATTGCTAATGTATAGAAATAGGAATGATTTTTAAATACTAATCTTTTATCCTGAAATCTTGCTGAAATTATTTATTAGTTCTAATAGTTCTTTAGAGGATTCCATAGGATATTCTATAAACAAGATCATGTCATCTGCAAATAGAAGCACTCTTTTTTTTCTTACCTAAATGCCCTAGCTAGAACCTACAGTAGTAGTTGAACACAAGTGAGGGGAGTGCCTTCATGTCTTTTTAAAGACCATATTCATTTCCATGAAAAACAGAGAATAATTATTTCATTTAATGATAAACAACATATTTGCATATATTTTCATTGAAAGTTGCTTTTCAGTATGAATATTTCCTCCTCTATTCATATGGAGTTAATGAGGGAAATATTTAGTCAGAGTGATTGAGATAAGAAGATACTTTACTTACATAACTTAGTCTTAAAAAAGGGAGAGAGAAATAACTATCCCAAATACTTATTTCAGCTTCTTTACATTATAATATTTTGTAATATAAGACTTCAAAACAGATCTTTGTCATCTTCATCGCACATCCTAAGAAGTTGATAAACGGAGTTGGACATCTGGAAATGGCACATATATAACGAAGTCACTTAGCTTTTCTTTTGCAAATGAGAATTATGAAAGGCCTTTTCCCTTGACACATGTGGCATGGCTACTGGTGATTGAAGAAACTACAAATGACTGTAATTATCATTGAATTCAATAAATCAGTTTAGCTATGAAACTAACTAGATGTGCCAGTTTACTTTTGGAATCTATTTTTTCACTATCCCAAATAAAATTTACTGTGAAATTGCATTTCTTCCCTATCAATCCATAAAGCATATATCATATTTGAAAAAGTACACCCATAATTTCCATTTTTACATGGAAATAGTGAATGTCGACTCATGTCTACACTTTCCCCTGACCACTTTCCATAGAATTATTTCCATTTCTTAAAGAATAATGACATAGAAAGAAAAATGTTACATTTCAGCCATTTAGAGATATTGATTGCAATCTTAATTATTTCTCAAGCATTTTTTTTCTTTCTTTAGAAATTCCTTGCTAAAAGCTCAAATCAAAGTTTCTCATGCCATCAATAGAGAAATGGGAAGATAACTTTCAAGTAATTTTTGCATGAGCTTTGCACTTAGAATATACTTTGATTTCAAAATCTATATTTATAGATTAAGCATTTCAGTATCAGGTCAAAATGGAATGGGCACCCTCTTTAGCCTTACTTTTCTGCTAGCATCTTTCCTAGTTCTGAAGACTCATCAAAAATTCCAAGACTTATATGTGCACACCAGTCAGGGAGCTAAGGAAAAACAGAACAAAAAGGAGCTCACTGAGAGACTCTGGCAGTTTGACCCTTTGTAAAGTATTGTAGTTCAAGCCCACCCAATAAAGCTTCTATTGGAATTATGATTGCTACTTCAAAGCAAGAAGAAAACAGCAGAGCTGAAGATTCTTTAAAAAAATGTTTTTTAATGTAGCTCAAAATATATGTGAGAGAAGAAAATACAGAAGAAAACTCCACACATATATGGTACAACCATACAAATCTCATGACACCTGAATTCTAGTCATCCCTTCTATGAATGAGCCTAAATTGATTAAAAGAGCTTTAAAATCAAAGTTTAAAAGTACATGTGTATCTTGTTCAATTTTTGAGATGTGATGAGGTTTTATTTTATAAGGTATGATTTTGTAAATAACTTTATAATTTGAGCCTAAGTAATATCATTAATGTAATTAAACATTTTAATCAATGTAAACATTCTACTTCTTTATCTGCTACTAAACTAAAAATATTTTTATTTCATAGGTTACTTTCAAAATATTATTTCAGTTTAACACATCTTATCTCATGGAAAATGTGACCATTCATTTAAGTGCAACAAGGTTGGTTGATATGTATGCATGACTGTATGTGTTATAAGTATATAATTTCTTCCATGTATTTAGAATATTTTGCTTTATAGATTCACTGGAACTTACAACTTTTATGAGGATCAGTAAAAGTAGAAGGCAATGAACCCCTTTAGTTAACAAAAACATCCTTATGAATAATTAAAAATAAAGAAATTTTTATTTAATGGAACTAATACACCTAACTAGATTAAGCCATTGGTCTAGGAGCTGTAAAACATATTGTAATCATACATTACTTATATCTGCCAAATTTCATTTAAATTTATTTAGAAGTTTACGGGATTGCTAATTTAATTTTTACTGGCAGCCCATAGAGTCAACTGAATCGTTAGATGTCCTTAAAGGCTCTTTTTTTTTTTTTTAAGTTTATTTTATTTGTTTAGAGAGAGAGCACATGAATGGGGAAGGGGCAGAGAAAGAGGGAGAGAGAGAATCCCAAGCAGGCTCCATGCTGTCAGCTTGGAGCCCGACACAGGGCTTGATCCTACAAACCATCAGATCATGACCTGAACTGAAATCAAGAATCAGACGTTTAACCAACTGAATCACCCAGGCACACCTAGACTTAAAGTTTTATGATACCTTTTTGTAGTTTAATATATTTTATACAAAGAAGTCAGAGCTTCTTAAAGATATCATAGAATACCCAGACTAAAAATGAAAGGCTCATGAGGAAATTGAAATAGTGTCTTAACTTTCTTCTAAGTGTAATCATCCACTGGGCCGTAAACTTGAGATAAAGTTCTATCTTTTGTTGCTTTACTCCCCAGTAACTAGCATGATGCCTCATACTGAATTAATATAGAGTGAATGAATAAGTGAGAAAATAATGTGTAAATGAATTCTGTATGCTCAGTTTAACTCAACAAATATTTATTTGACATCTATGGACAAGGTATTAAATTAGTCCACAATAGGGAATATAAAAATTAATATGGGCATGAACCTCCTCATAGGGTGAAAATTATAGCAGGGCACTGAGACTAGTATATAAATTATTATAATATAGGGTAGAACAAGGAAAATTCATTTGAAAAATGTAAACCATGTATCAGAAACTTTAAACAGAGGTTGAAATTATATCTACTGGGCAATGAGACCCCAAGAAAACTTTATCAAGACGATTGTAATTGAGAAAGACCTTAAAGTGTGGGTAGCAATTCACAGAGAGGTTGGTAAATAGAATTAGGTAGAGCATTTTAGACAAAATATAGAGCTTGAGCAAAAACGCAAAGATGAACCACTGGATCTACTGGTGGAATACTAGATAATCCATTGTAGCTCACATATAGAGAATACATAAAGGAGTAACAGAAGATAAACAGAAGGTGTGCATTTTACCATGTTGTGGTAATGTGTGTTGAAATGTATTGAAATGTCAGGATGAGGCATTTTTTCTTAACTGAGCAAGTCCTAAGAAGCCAGAAAAGTTTTTGAGGGGTGAAGTCATATATACAGAGCTGTTTCTTAGGAAGATTAATTTAGCTGCAGCAGGGAACAGGTGGGAGAAGAGGAGACCATCCATAGCAAAAGCCCAGTCACATAAATATCTATTACCCAAAGCAAGGTGCTGCCTTCACTGCCCTTTAGCTCGCACAAAGCCACTTAATACACTTGGGAATAGCAGAGCCATTAAAATGTCCTCCTTGTCCATTCTGTGGGACCAGATGCTAGGTGCTTGGTCACTCGGTGGAGGGGGTATGTGATAAAAATAATGAAATCTAACTCTCATTAGATATTTTTTACATCTAGGCACAATGTTAAGCACTTGGCACTTATTATCATCATTTATTTATTGATAAATCCCTGTTTTATAGATTAAGAAACCTTGGCAAAGAGAGATTAAAGTGTGTTAATGTTCAAGAACAATCCCATGCATTCTGGCCCCAGAGCCAGTGTTGGTAACTGTTACATACCTCACATGTGTTTTTTTTTTAATACAGGGGAGTATGAGATACGCATATGTATGTATAAACGTACATATGTGTTTACATAATACATAATTGAAATGACAACTTAAATCAAGGGAATAAATATATTCTTTTTTTAAATTTTTTTTTCAACGTTTTTTATTTATTTTTGGGACAGAGAGAGACAGAGCATGAACGGGGGAGGGGCAGAGAGAGAGGGAGACACAGAATCGGAAACAGGCTCCAGGCTCCGAGCCATCAGCCCAGAGCCTGACGCGGGGCTCGAACTCACGGACCGCGAGATCGTGACCTGGCTGAAGTCGGACGCTTAACCGACTGCGCCACCCAGGCGCCCCAAGGAATAAATATATTCTTAATAAATAACATAAGCATCAAGCAATAAGCACAGAAAGACTATTAAAACAAGAAGATCAAAGATTTTATATTGACTCTCCACCATGTGACCCTAGTTGAGTCTTTTGGTGAGGTCCTTGTCTATAAAGAATAAATAAGAATCACTTGTATGATTTGTGTTAAAAACACAAATTCCTAGGCCCCAACTCAGATCTACTAAATCTGTATTTCAAGAAGAGAAACCCAATAATCTGTGTATTTAACAATTGACCCAAGGATATTTATCATAATCCTTCTAAAGAAGTTTGAGAAACCTTGGACTAAATTGGTGTAGTTTTCAACCCAAGCTGCAGCTCAGAATCAGCTTAGGAAATTTAATAATACCCACCCCCCTCCCCACCCTGGTTTAAAAATGACAACAACAACAGAAACAAGAATTCTATCCTTGGGGCACCTGGGTGGCTCAGTCGGTTAAGCATCCGACTTCGGCTCAGGTCATGATCTCACGGTCCGTGAGTTCAAGCCCCACATCGGTCTCTGTGCTGACAGATCAGAGCCTGGAGCCTGCTTCAGATTCTGTGTCTCCCTCTCTCCTGACCCTCCCCCACTGGCACTCTGTCTCTTCCTGTCTCTAAAAAATGAATAAACATTAAAAAAATTTTTTTAAGAATTCTACCTGTTTGTCCTTTTATTTAGTTGCCAAAATAAACTTCCCTTTCAAATGCTCAGAAATGTCTCTAAATAGTCAATGGTTTAATGATTTGTCCAAATGTGCTGTGTATTTCCTAGTGACAGTGAAGAGCCTCCTGAAGCCCTTTTTGATAATGAAGTTAATATTTCTATCCCAGTAAAATATGAAGTTGGACTTCAGTTTTACAGGTAGGAGGAAACTGCATTTTTATGTTGATGTCAGTCTACAAACCCAATGGTTCTCAAAGTGTGGTCTCTGGCCCAGGTCATCAGAAGCACCTGGAAACTTGTTAGAAAGGCAGATACTTAGCCCCACCCCAATCCACTGAATCAGAAACTCTGGGGCCCAGAAATCTGTGTCAAACAAGCCCTCCGGGTAATTCTCCTGCACTTAAAAGTCAGAGGCCAAGCCTACTAAATAATTTTAAATGTGAGGTGCTAATGATCCTGGATTACATTAGCAGTCCAGTCTTCTGTCATAAACGCAAGCTGCAGATCTAGAAGTATGCCGCAAATGGCACTGTTCTTAGAGGGCACCAGCATGTTTCTTGACCATCGTTTCTCATTGTGAGGGATCTAGTCAGCCTGCCCATTCTGGACACACAAGATTAAATCATTTCTCACTGACAAGAGCTGTTTATTTCTTGCATTATTCTAAACTGTCCTTTCCCCTAAAAACTTCTGATCTATCCAAACACAAATCGTATTGGCAAAATTTCCCACTATAATTTCTCTTGCTTAAGCAAGACTCCAAGCTCCTGTTAAATAAATATGTGCAATGTATACAGAAAGTGTAAGTATGTGATTCTTATACTTTCACAGTTTAGTGTGAGATTCTGATCATAAAATGATCAGAATTAATTTATTTTCTATGGCACTTTGCTTTTTCTGATAACAACAAAAATGTGAGGATTATAGGATATACACATAAATTTTGTGTATATTACTTAGCCTCCAAATTCTATTTGCTGTTTTCTATCTTGCTGTTACCACTTCCCCTGGTACAATGATTTTCCAAGAATTTTTCATTTTATTAAAATAGAATTTTGGCAAATACCTATTTGTTTTATTATACTAAATTCCACCAAGTTCATCCAAAGAACATGGAGAATTTTATGGAAAAGATTGAATTTTTAAGTTTGGCAGTAATATAGGACCTTAATGTGAAAAGGTTAACAATTTTTTAAATCTATTTAAATTTCAGCACTATGAAAAATACCAACTTTTAGTCTCATTATTCACTAAATGTAAATGATATTAGTGAATTAGTGGAAACTTTATACTTGGTAACAATGAAACTTTCAGTTTAAAAACTGTATATATTTTAGCATTTTAAGACCAAATAAACATTAGTGATTATTGAGTGAAATTATATAGTCTTTCTCATCCTCCTCAAAGATTTAATTTTAGGTTTCAGAGTAGAAGATTTTGCCTCCAATTTGAAATTTCTACAAGTACTTTTTGTGGGATTACCTAGTATAAAGAAAAAGAATGAGGTCAAATAAAAGTTAAGCTTTGTTGTGTTTTGTTTTTCTTCTTTCAATTAATTCTCAGCTCTGCAAGTGAATACCATATTTCAATTGCGGCCAATGAGACAGTCCCTGAAGTTATTAATTCTACTGAGGACATTGGAAATGAAATTAATGTCTTCTACTTGGTAAGAAATTACCTCTAAATTAGTATAGTAAAGGAATAATTTGTAAATTTATAAATTAAAGTATTAACAGACACATAGAAACCTGCTGATTCAACAGTTAATCCCTATATTCCAGAATATTTTTTTGTAATTTCACTATTTTGAAGTAATTTTACTTAAATAATTATTGATAATTATACTTTGAAGCAATTTTAAAAATCTAAATTTCTAATTTCCTCCTAAGACACAGTTAGATGACTTCCTAGAAAAAATAAACTTCTAAAACCAAAGAGATACTACCTATAAACCTGTAGACTTTATTTGCATTGCAAGTGTGAATGAAAATAACACTTTAAAAAATAATTATGACTATTTCAGAAAATTGATTACTTCAGATGTCTTGGTAATATTTTCCTTTACTCAACAAATAAATATGTATCTCCTTCAGCTCATTGCTACCTTTCATATGTTCCTCGTACCACATCCTTAAGTGATGTGTTCTGTTACATTTATTTTTCTCTTTGAATTCATCATAATGAACTTTCCTAACCACTATAGCAAACAATTACGGAATTGAGCCAGACTTGCATTTTAGGTAATGCCTACTTACAGACACAGACTCAAGTATGTTATTCAAGTAAAAGAGGGTCCAATTCAAATGATGAATTTAAATATATATTCAGAAGTATGAATAATGCAATGTTATTATAGGTGAAAATGGTCTCAATCTCTTTCCAGTGAGAAAGGAAGTTCTCTTACAAAGTGAAATAATTGTATACTCTCAAGATGCGTTCCATTGTTTTTATCTGTGCTCTTTGCTGAAATTCCTACGACAAGCCATGCTCTAGAAATTAGCATGAATGCCAGTCACTTCATTACTGAGATAAATCTTTGAAATTTAGGCTGCCAAGTTCTTCTAACTCCATTTGCTATTCCCAGATTAAAGAATTCAGCAAAACACAAGGAAGGAGAGAAAAAAGAGAGGAATTTTTAATATTATAGATCTTCATATGTTGTTACTTATTAGGGACCAAACTTGAAACATGTACTCTCAAACTATTGTAAATAATGTTGATAGAAATGACATTGTTAAGAATATCCTTGAGCATAATCTTTTGTATGTCTGATTATTTTTTCTGGAATAAAATCTAAAATTGGAGTAATGGAATAAAAAATAATGTGAACATTTTCTTAGGTGAGAACCAGTGAATTTACTGCTACAAATTTACTATAGGAAATTATTGGCGATAGAAAGATTTATTCTCAGAGATATTCTTTTTTTTTTAGTTTATTTATTTATTTTTAAGTAATGTCTACACCCAACATGGGGCTCAAGCTCACAACCCCAGATCAAGAGTCACATGCTCTTCTGACTGAACCAGCCAAGCACCCCTGGGAGATACTCTTATCAGTGTCATTTATAGTAGTTTAAAAATTGAAACCTGGGCACAATCTAAAAGCTTAACCACATGAAATTGCTTAAATAAATTATCATATAGTTATTCAATGGAGAGACAGCTATTAATAATAGTTCAGAGGACCAATTTAATTTAATTTTTTTATTTTAGAGAGAGAGAGAGCATATAAGCAGGGGAGAGAGGCAGACAGAGAGAGAGAGAGAGAGAGAGAGAGGGAGAGAATGTTAAGAAGGCCCCACACCTAACACATGGTGCCATCCCAGGACCCTGGAATCATGACCTGAGTGAAATCAGGAGTTGGATGCTCCATCAACTGAGCCACCCAGATGCCCCACAGAGGGCATATTTTAGGTTAAAGAAATCTTGATTCTGCTATCTATAAGCTCTGTGATCATGGAAGTTCTTTATTCTCATTCTAACCTTGTTTCCTCATAGGTAAAATAGGGGTAATAAGAGAATCTACCTCATAGGGCTGTTAAAGGGTTAAAGGCAACAATGCAAGCAGTGCCGGAATATAAATAAATGTTTAACATAAATAAATATTGATACTGTGATTATTATTAAGCAGCTAATGAAAGTCATATTCTTAAATATTCTTTAAGTTTATAGGAAAATACCATGACAATACATTTTACAAGTGAGATGCCAAATTTTATATTTTATATGATACAAATTTTATAATATATGCATAAATGTAAATGATAGGTAAATTGCACACTAAAATGTCACCAATGTAGTACAACTGTAGGAAACTTCTGTTTATTTTCAATATTTTCCAATATTTCTGAAAAGAACTTTGTTTTTAATCAGAGAAAATGAATGTTAATTTCAAATTACATGATTTTTTTTTTTTACATTTTGGAAGAAAACAGATGGAATTAGACTGGGAGGCCATGGCAGGGAAGTTAGGGCATATTACAATAAGAAGGCAAGTGTCAAAGAGCATGGTTAAGAAGCCAGGCACTGCTGGTCAGGAATTTCTAGAATTCCAAGATTAAGGGATGCATTTAGATTTGGCAACCACAGGGAATTGTTTCAGATCTGTGTAGCTCTCAGTCCAGAAGTTTCAGTTAGGTAGATCAGTTGGATTTCCTGGCATCTGTAGATTAAGAAGCTTCCTACTCCCCTAAGGATTTGGCCCAGGAAGGCTGTGAAGAAGGCATAGATCCTGGAAATTATGCTTGAGTGGAAGAAGAGAGGGCTATAGCACCTGGTTGCTCCAATTCGATTGCACCTCTTCTACCTGTGAGGACTTTTGAACAGTAAATTCAGGTTCCTGCTGAACCTCATCCTGCCCAACTTTGAGCATCCCTCTCTATGGGCTACACTCACCTTTGGTGGCATGCTGTGATAGCAAGTTTGAATTTCAGCTTAATGGCTAAGAATAGATGGGCATTGAGAGGAGAGGCAATGTGACTCTCATCCAACCAGATTATCGATTGTTATTGACCCAGTAGCCATAGCTGGGGATACAGTTATGCAAGGAAGCAGGTGCATATCTGGTTTGCCTGTGCAGTGGTGACAGATCCCATGTAGCTGGGCTGAGGGACGATTTGTGGCCTTAGGAAATTATGGCAAGCACATTGAAGCAAACAAAATATGCTCTCTTGATCTGAGTCGATCGAGTAAATAAATGTTCTCCTTCCTTCCCACCTCCAAAAGACTAACTAGTATGTCCAAAAAGATGATAAGCATGGTAAATTGACAAAAAAATTAATTCTGAATTTCCTTAATCCCAGTCCTATTTTGGGAGTGGGAGCGGGAGCATGAAGGAACAATATATATTTGTAGCTGATACATATGGCCACTATTGAACATCCCTATTTTTTGCTTAGTTATTTCAGTTCTCTGTCCAGTGCCATCAACTGTCTGAATTCACTTTCGGGTTCAAAATATTTCACAATTTAATTCATCAATTAAGAACAGGCATTCTGCATAATACAGAAAGGGTGCTATTGGAAGAGGAAGAGAGGATTACCTTTCTATTTTTTTTTCCTGTAGATTAGAAAAAGTGGACATTTCCCGATGCCAGAACTTAAGCTGTCAATTTCATTTCCCAACTTGACATCAGACGGTTATCCTGTGCTATACCCAAGTGGATGGTCATCTTCTAATGTAAGTCATGTGTGCCTTGGAATTACATCATTATTGTTATCCTTTTCAGTATGTATTTAAAGCCTTTTGTTTTGCATGCCATTTCTGATAAAGAATTTAACAAAGTAACATGGAGAAGCATTTAGAAAATTTTAAATAATAATAATGACTTCCACTGACTACTTAGTAAGTATGCTAGTTTCCTACAACTGCTGTGGTAACAAATTACCCCAATTGGGTGGCTAGAAACAACAGAAATTTATTTTCGCACAGTTCTGGAGGCCAGTGTCTAAAATCAAGGTGTCAACAATGTTCGTTCCCCCTGGAGGCTCAGAGGGAGAATCTGTTCCGTGCCTCTCTCCCAGCTTCTGGTGGCTGCTGTCACCACTGAGCATGCATTAGCTGGTGGTGGCATAAATGCAATCCCTGCCTCTGTCCTCACATGCCTGTCTTCCTCGTGTTCCTGTGCTTTCACCTCTTCTGTCTCTCATTACACACTCATCAGTGGACTTAGAGCCCATCCTAAATCCAGAATGACCTCATCTGGAGACCTTTAATTACGTCTGCAAGGACCCTGTTTCCAAACAAGGTCACATTCACAGGTTCCAGGTGCTAGGACTTGGGCATATGTTTTTGAAATCATATCCACCAGAGTAGATTTTAGATAACTACTTGTTGACTTGTGCCTTAAAAAGTGTGTTATATTGTTATAGCTTTAATTTGTTTGAGGTGATCAAACAGCTTTGTAAGAAGACTTCTTGATTGCTCCTAAGAACACACACAGCTGCACATAAAACAGCACAGTACTATTTACTCACTTATCCCAAACAGTAGCAATATCACACCCACTTTGTACCTATAGCTTTGAATGAGTCAATGCGGTAAATTGTTATGGTTCAGTCTCTAAGACATAGAAAATTGTAATAAATATTCAAGTAATGCATGCATATTTCCAACATTTGACAATCTGTCTTCTTTTCAGAGATTTAAGTTAAATGGTTCTCAGAAATCAAAAAATAGCAATAGTGATAGTTGGATTATAATATTTAAATGCTTTCCTATAAGCAAGGAAAAATTAAAGCTCTACCATTTCTCTCTAATCCCAAAAAAGAAGATTTGTGAGCATGTGGAAAAATTAACATTGTACCTTTCCTATTACTTATGAACCTTTACCCTTACTACCTTTTATCAAGGATGTAGAGAGTCTTGATGAGCAAGAGCTTTATTAGAGCAAGTCTAGAAAACCAATCCAAGCACTAGCTGTCTTGTAAACCTGCCATTTTAACCTTTATAGGTTACTTACATCTTCCTCCCACGTAGATCAAGTGTCTTGTTCTTGGTGTTTAGAGACTCACAAAATATTATTGGATGGATACATAAATACAGACAAAAGTTCCTCTCTTTTTTGTTTGTTTCACAAACCATCATATGAGCCATCATATTGAATAACAAATGCTAACCCCTTTTTTTTTCAGTAGAGTTTTTAAGTTCTTTTCTCCCTTTGTATTATGGGAATTTACAAACTAATGTTTGATGAAAACAATAACTTTTTAAAATTTTTTTCTAATGTGTATTTATTTTTGAGACAGAGAGAGAGAGAGAGAGAGAGAGAGAGAGAGCAGAAAGACAGGGAAACACAGAATCTGAAGCAGGCTCCAGGCTCTGAGCTGTCAGCACGGAGCCCGACACAGGGCTCGAACCCACAGACCACAAGATCATGACCTGAGCTAGGCAAGGAAGTCAGACACCCAACCAACTGAGCCACCCATGAAAAAAATAATTTAATGAGTGTATGAATTATGCAATAGTGCTTTCTACTAACATCCTTCTGTTTCCAAAACAACCTCAGTGATATCTATCAAAATTCAAAAGTAGCATGCTAGCGTAATTATTATCTGGGAGTGGGTGTATATGGCTGCTACAGAATAGCTTCTTCCATATTGCACATTTACGAAGATGCATCTTTCATCTCTGACAATGGCTGTCATTCACAGATTCTTCACATTATTGTACTAAGTCATTTTTCCCTCTGACATCTGGCATTGTCTGATAAAAGAAATACTTTCATTTCTTAGAATGCAAACTGCAGACCCAGTAGCCTTCAGGACCCGCTTGGTATCAACTCTGGGAAGCAAATGATTATATCAAAATCTGAAGATCTCAAACGAGGCACAATTCTGGTAATAAATTCAGATAACCAAGACAAGTGCTACTTTTATCTCATGCTTTTTAAGTGAATAAATTCAATATCAATCTAAAAATTACTATCTTTTAGAATATTTAATGTGTTATCTTTTTATTAAATGGCAAAGATACTAATATATACCTCTGGACATTTAAACAGGACTGCAGCACATGTAAATTTGCTACAATCACGTGTAATTTGATTCCTTCTGACATGAGCCAAGTGAATGTTTCACTTATCTTATGGAAACCAACTTTTATAAAAGTAAGTGATTGCATTGTTCTCTGCCATTATTGAATTATTTTAACAAATATTTGTTCGTTACTTAGTATGTGCAAAGCAGAGTGCTTCTGTAGAAAGAACTAGAAATATTTTTTAAAATGTAGTCCAAGCTCCAGCTCTATTAAACCAACGATTTGGGTCTCATTTTTCCTTGTCTGTTAGCAACTAAGTTATCTCAAAGGTACCCTTTCAGATATATACTCTTTTATCAGTCTCTCTTATTATTTTTTTTTTTGCACATCTAGAAATAAATACCTATGCAGTATTAAAGTTTGAATTTATCTTCCTACTTTAGAATTCAGTTAAGGGACAAGGAATTATAGAGGGACAATCCTTGACACCATTAACAACAAATAGATCTAACATGTATTATGGATTCATTGTATTAGATCAGACTTTACATATATATATATATATATATATATATATATATATATATATACACACACACACACATGCATACACATTTATATGTACTATGTATATATACATATATACTTACATATATATATTTATTTTTATATTAATTTTATATTTATTGATACATTTATGTAATTTATGTATATATTATATTTATATAATATGACATATAAAAATATAAATATATTTATATTT
The DNA here is from genome assembly GCF_028018385.1 of Neofelis nebulosa. Taxonomy (NCBI): domain Eukaryota; kingdom Metazoa; phylum Chordata; class Mammalia; order Carnivora; family Felidae; genus Neofelis; species Neofelis nebulosa. The sequence goes on from NC_080782.1 coordinate 39,722,062, forward strand.
AGGACATTTTTTAGCTCCTAGTAGTCAAATCTGTCTGGCAACAAACTACTTTAAAACTTAATCCATTGTATTTTGTGTGATTTGTGTCTCTATTACAAGTGGTGAATTATATAAAATTTCCATTTTTAGGTTTGACCATATTAAGTTGCTATTTTGTAAATCACAAACTATTGGGTATTGGCAATTTCACGTTCAATCCTAAAAAGCTTCTGTATAAGCTTCATTACCAGAGCATAGCTGTTTCATACCTAGCTAGCTACATGAAAGTGGAGCGTGGTTTGAGATTTGGTTTCGCTAAGGATAAATCTGAAGAAAATGATTTTGAAAATTTTTCATTCTCTAACAAGGATCTAAGTGACAGTTCGAGTGCAGAGAGGAGGGGAGGGTGATCATTTGAAACCACCATTCCCATCTGGATGTTAACAAAACCAGTGTTTTTAGTCTCTCAGGAAAATCTCAATTTTAAAAATCGCACTAACTCAAGCATGACTAGCTCTCACTGTGATTAGCATAATATATTGAAAATAAATCCTGTTTGCTTTTCAGGCACGTTTTTCCAGCTTAAATCTTACTGTAAGGGCAGACCTTCAGAGTGAAAATACATTACTGATTTTAAGTACTGGCAATCAAAAAAGAGAGGTAAGTACAATTCTAAGTTTTGAAAGCCTTATACATTTCACTCTGGATTTTGTGACACAACGTTTTATAATTGCTTATAGTCCCTAAAACAGTGACTAGCTAGTCACTGAGTAACAGACACTTTTTGCTTCAAATTATACTTAATTAGCTTCAAGTGTGATTTCAGTCTTCTTTGTAAGAAACTGGGAAAAAGCCATGATATTTACAATTAACATGCCACGTTTGACTTTACTGCTTGTAAGTAACTATCACAATAAATTGATGTTTTTACTTTCACCTTGATAACAAATGATGCATTTGTAATTTACCTCCTTAAAAACCAACATTATAAAATGCAATTGACATTTGAAGAGCAAACTTGAAAAATGCTTTACAGAAAGTAACGGTACACTGTACAGAAATAAATGTAAATTTTTAAAGGTTTTCTTCATTTAGTCATTGGGAAATCTGAAGCAAAAATGAGATATTATTCCCTCATACAAATTCACACTTTAGTCATTGGTAAAAATAAAATGGTTTGACTTTTTTCCTACTGTATTATTATAAAATAAGGCCAGAGTACTAATTATAGATGTGGATATATAAGCATGATTTCTCCTCTTCTCATGGGAGAGTTTAAATATCCCATGTGGATACTGTGAGTCATAACATTTTATTTAAGAGCTACCTAACATTCAGATGTTGCTTAAAAATTTCTTATTTCAGGGGCGCCTGGGTGGCTCAGTCAATTAAGAGTCCAACTCTTGGTTTCAACTCAGGTCATAATCTCATGGTGGATTGTGGGATCGAGCCCCACATCAGGCTCCACACTGAATATGGAACCTGCTTGGGATTCTCTCTCTCCCTCTCTCTCTCTGCTCCTTTTCTGCTCACACTCTCTCTGTCTGTCTGTCTGTCTCTCTCTGTCTCTCAAAAATAAATAAATAAACATTTTTAAAAAATTACGATTTCAAATTAATACGTATTTCAAATAATTCCAATGAACTCTGGTAAGTATTCACCTTTAAAGAATATTTGCATATAATGTATACAATATATACATATAATGTTTACTTATGTTATAAAGAGCGCTGACAAGGGCATCTCGGTGGCTCTGTTGGTTAAGCATCCCACTTCAGCTCAGGTCATGATGTCGCGGTTCACAAGTTCAAGCCTCACATCGGGCTCTGCACTGATGGCTCAGAGCCTGGAGCCTACTTAGGACTCTGTGTCTCCCTCTCTCTCTCTGCCCCTCCCCAGCTCGCTCTCTCTCTCTCTCTCTCTCTCTCTCTCTCTCTCTCTCAAAAAAAATGAATAAACATAAAAAGTTATTTAATAAATAAAATAAAATAAAATAAAATAAAATAAAATAAAGAGCACTGATAAATACAAAGTTGCTCCACATTCAGAGAAGCCAAAATATTACCAGTCAGCACCAAGCCCCCAAAATGAGTATATATTATATTGGAAAAGAGTACATTTGATTCCTAGATATAGTTTGTTAAAATTTTATAATTAGTTTTATTTCCCCTAAGTGTTAGTTTAAAATTCCCCATGAAGCTTTTTATTCAACAGCTCATCCTAAAGGAAAACTATACCTGCATTGTTAAATTACAAAATGATCATTTTGTAATTGTGTGATCTTAGTCACCGATCCCATCCAGATTTCAGTTTCTGTATTTGTAGGTTGAGGGAATTGTTTTAGATGTTTTTAAAATCTGTCTTAAACTGTCTTACTCTGTACATATGTATACTCTTGCGGGCTCTGTATTCCCAAAGTGTCAGCAAGGACCCACAGGGAGCAATCTGAGGAGTTTACATCAGTCTCTAAAATATGCAATTATCGCCCCTGTTCGTTTCCTCCTTTTACCTCCAGTCTTCCCTCTAGCTTAAGGAATTGAGACATTCCCTGTGACAAGCAAATACAGAAACTTGAGCTATTATTAGTTATTGACACCTACTCTGAATTAGTTTTTTTCTCAGAAGCCTAGGGATGAGACACAGGGCAGACAAGTTTCATAGCGGTTTGACTGACACATTGAGTAGCTGGAACACTAAAAGCTGTTTCTTCAAAGTTTTCTTTCAATTAAGGCCTGATTTATATTGGGACACCTGAGTGGTTCAGTCTGTTAAACTTCCCATTTTGGTTCAGGTCATGATCTCACAGTTTGAGTTCGAGCCCTGCATTGGGCTCTCTGCTGACAGCTCGGAGCCTGGAACCTGCTTCATATTCTGTGCTTTCTTCTCGCTCTACCCCTCCCCCACTCAAGCTCTGTCTTTCTCTCTCTCTTTTTCTCTCTCAATAACAAACATAAAAAAATTTAAAAAGAACTGATTTATAGATATTGACTAAAGATAAGTCAACTGGAAGAGACAGTGTGGTATAATAAAATGTACATGAAGGTGAATATATGTGCAAAAATTAATTTATTTGTACACTTGAGATTTATGCATTTTGCTATATGAAAGTTATATATAAATTTGTAGACAAAAAAATCACATTAGAATTAAAATTAGAAGAAGACCTACTCAGGATTTTATGTCAACCTGTGGTGACATTTCAGCCTAAATTTTTACGACGTGACCACGCACAAAAGTCGATCAATGAATCAATGAATCAATAATACTTATTGTTCTCACTGAGTTAAATTCACCTCTGCTCCTGAACATTCTGATTCATAGGCAGTTTACTCTGTATATATAAATTTCTAAAGCATAATATTATAAATATTTTTGGTAACAATAAATTTGACATGGTTAGAGGTGTTGAATAGAAGAAGGGCCTTTCTAAATGTAAACTCAATGTTTTCTCTGTATGTATTAATCAGATTGAGTACATTGTTTGGTATAAAATTATACCCTGTAAGAACTCAATGTACCAGGAGTTATAATAGGTGTTTATCGATGTTAACAGTCTTGTTTAATGATTTTCAGTTTGCTATTCAAATATCCAAAGATGGACTACCAGGCAGGGTGCCATTATGGGTCATCCTGTTGAGTGCCTTTGCTGGATTGTTGCTGTTAATGCTGCTCATATTAGCACTGTGGAAGGTAAGCACCGAAGTTCCTTTGATTTCCTATTTCAACTACCAACAGCAAATTGGTGAAATGAATTATGATTTATCCGTGCTGTGCAATACAATATTAGACAGCCATTAAAAATACTGAGGGACATCTGGGTGGCTCAGTCGGCTGAGTGTCCAACTTTTGGTTTCACCTCAGTTCATAATCCCGGGGTCATGGGATAGAGCCCTGTGTTGGGCTCCATGTGGAACATGGAGCCTGTTTAAGATTCTCTCTCTCTTCCTCTGCCTCTCTCCCTCACTAGTGCTCTCTCTCTCTCTCTCTAAAATAAAAAGGAAATAAAAATATTGAAATGATGGGACCAAGACAAATTTTTTAAAAATGTATATCTCAAACACTATGCACAACTTAATCTCAGTTTTGTAAAAGAAAAAAAAATCCAAAAATCATGATGGCTCTCTCTAGAGGTTGGGCTTATAAGGGACCTTTATATGTCTATAATATTGGGAATTGTAAATGTTTATAAGGAAAGAAGAATGAAACGTCTCTTTTATTTAAAAAAAAAATAAAAGAATGAATTCCTCTATCAGTTTAAGAATATATAAGCAATAGAATAGTTAGGATGAGCATTATCCTAATCACATACCTCTATGCATCTTAAAAACTAAGATTTCTTTAATGTATAAAGAAATATACCACATTTTATGCAATAGTTGTGTGCCTGAGTAAGAGATGAGAAATTTATTAATTAGTTGATGGAAAGAGAAAGATTACTGTTTCACTGACTCCTATTTCATATCCTCTTGTGAAACGATTTCTGTTGGATAAATCTGCATATTTACATAGATGTTTGCTTATACTGAGGTGTGTGAGATTTTTCAAACTCTTAGCTGCATCATTTTAAAATTAAGCAGAACTGAGGGGTGCCTGGGTGGCTCAGTTGATTAAGCATCTGACTTCGGCTCAGGTCATGATCTCATGGTTCATGTGTTCGAGCCCCGCATCAGGCTCTCTGCTGTCAGCACAGAGCCTGCTTTGGATTCTCTGTCTCTGTCTCTGTCTCTCTACCCCTCCCCTGTATGTGCTCTGTCTCTCTCAAAAGAAATAAATAAAATTTTTAAAAGTTAAATAAATAAAATAAAATAAAATAAAATTAAGCAGAACTGAGATGACAGCATTTGCACCAAATTTAATAGAGAATAAAATCCCGTAGAAAAGTTGAATTTAATGTTCTTCCAATTAAACATCAAATTGGTATTTATTCTAACATAGTATCACCCTATATTTTATCAAATTGTTTTGTTAAATAGCTGAACTCTGTTAAAAATGCAGGATATGGCTATATATTCCTTTTTCTAATACCTGAGCAGTAGAAGTCTCTTTTAATCAAACAGTTCAAATAATAAATTTCTGTCCTATCAAATTTCCAGCTGTTCCTATCCTTTCGACTCTCTTAAAATAAATAACTTCCTCTTTTGGGGGGTGGTTTACACTGAGGGGGGATGACAAACAAAACTATGTTAGAGATGTAGACCAGTAGCATTTCCAGCAAAGTCTCTAAGACAGGATTAATTCCTTGCTTTCTCAAACCTCCAGCTCTTAGGCGTTACCAGTGCTGTGTCTGTAATACCTGGCTTTGCCACACTGTGGTACCCAAGACCTGGCTTAGTGGTGCTGAGGTTGTGCTTGAAACCTAGAATGTGGTTTCTTCATTTACATGCACCTCTGTTACAGAGAGTGTTTTATTGTTGATTTCTTCCAGTGTGATCTATTCTGAGCACTGCACTTGCCCATATAGACTTAGGACCTGGCTGACAAGAGAAAAGGAAAGCCAGAGCTGATATTTGGATAGGTTTTCTCCGGTGGCATGTCTGCTTAAAACAAATAAGTTTTATCCACTTATTTGGTTTTTTGGCCACCAATCTGAAAAAGCATAAAAGTAAAAATAAACACATCCTTCCATACAGTCAGCGTTTTTTTGATACATTCTTCTGGCTTCTTAGATCTTTTTAGGCCCAGGAAGGAAGGTAATTTAGCAACCTTTGGACTGCTGTAACCAGTAGGTACATTTAGTTCAACCAGTTCAGTGGGAGATGCCTCAATCAGAACTGTGACTCCACAGAAACAAAGGAATTAGGACTTCCTGAGAGCTTTCTGCGTGCCAGGAACTGTTTTCAGCTTTTCCACTGTAATATTAACATCAACCCTTGAGAAAGACACTACTGTGAACCTCATTTCCTCAATGAAGTTGAGGCATACATATGTTCCCGCGGCCACATGGTTTATCAGGTTCAGAGTAAGGACCTCAACCCAGACCATTTCACTTCATTGCCAACACTATGAACCCCTTGCTCTATGTTCTCTCTGTCTTTTGTTCACTCTGTTGTCCTTACAACCTTTTCAACTGAGTACTTTGACTACATTTTATACTCGATAACATTTAAGCAAAGAGAGTTAAGTAAATCTCCCAAGATTATCAGCTACTAAGGGACTGGATTCAAGCAATGATCTTTCAGCAACACCCATCCTTTTTCCAATACATCCCACTGCTGCAGTCTATGAGGCAGGGCTCTTCATTCTGGAGCTCCAGGAATTGGGTTTTGTTCAAGAGGGTCATGAACTCTCTGAAATGTATAAAAATATTTTGTTTTAGAATGAGAGTCTCTAGTTGGATTCAGTCTTTCAGCAGATCCATTATGCTAAAAAGATTAATTGCCCCTCCTCCTGTTTTAAAGCCATTTTGAACATCCCTGAAGCATGTATTTGGTCTATAGTAGACTCAGAAAAGCTACTGTTATTCCCAGGGATCTTTTTATACTAATTATACCTTGAGCAGAAACCCCAGGACTGTCCCTTCTTTCTCCTCCTTCCAAATCTGAGCACTCTAGAAGTTCATGGGAACTTCCTGGCTCCATACAGGAAACAGGACAAAGATTCTTATGGAGCTGTGAATCTATTTCAAAAGGCACAGTCTTTATATAATTTATCCTTATAGTACACATGGCAGAAATTGAAATTTGACAAAATCTTAGTAAACAGCTTAAGATACTTAATATTGAAGAGAGAAGGCTTTTAGGGGGCACAGATCTAAATAGACTGAGAAACATGTCCTGGAATATAGTACCACATGTTGAGGGGGAAACTCAGGCCAATATAACCAATAGAATGGAATGAGACTCAGCCCACAGAGGAACCCTAAGAAAGAAGAACATCTCTCTCTTAGCTTGATTTCATAGCAATGCCTGAGGTTCCATCACTGATGATTTATTTACAAGTCCTAAAGCTTTGTTCCTCATCCAATATTCCTATCTTTGGTGGATGTGGATAGGGAATAGCACTACAATTTTTTAGTTTTTGGTATATTAGTATCAATTTATCCATTCAACATTTATTGCATATTATAGCCAATAAGCACATACTTTCTACCGGGTACTATTTACTTTGACCCTTTGCCATAGGGTTTTGAACTAGGGAAGCATAAATAAGATCTAGCACTTACTGATAAGTAAATACGAAAAGACAAAGAAGGAAAGTGAAAGTTGTAAGTCTGGGCACTGAAAACAAACTTAACTTGTTTTTAACCTTGGCTAGTATTAGCCTTCACTGGTTTGAAGCTATGTTCTATATTCACCTACTCTCCACTCCTATGACCCAACTTCCACTAAGGACCCAACTTCATAGAATTTGTTGGGTGGAAAAGTTCAGATAACACAATTAAGTTTTAAAACAGCATTTAGTGTGTGAAAGCAAAGGAAAGTTGGAAAGATGCAAAAAGACTTGAGAGGGAAAGGACAGGAGATAAAGAGCAGGGCGGAGCAGGAGAGAGAAAGTCTCACAATTCACCACCTATTTCTGTGAAAGCCTCATCTGATTAATTTTTGACTTAGGACATGCAGGCACAAGTTAAGGGGCCTGATGGTTTGTGAATCCAGTACTTTTATTGTCGGCTCAAAGAAAAAACCTGAGACGTATAGAACTGCCATTAGAAGAGGGACAGATTCATTGTTTTTTTTTTTTTCGTGCTTATTTGTTCTGTTGTCTTTGCCTCATCTACCACTAGATGCCTCAACTAGATTCTGGCATGATGGAAAACATAAAAAAGTTAACTTCTCTCACTTAAAAATGCATACTTTTGACCATTTATGCCTTGTAAGCCCTCAGTTATTCAATAATTATTTTTAATATATCATTCCCTTGCAAATTTACCATAGCTTCCTGATTAAAATAATATGAGCGTATCACACTTTCAAAGAACTAATTTGTTGTCTGCTTGAACTATTATAATCTACTCTGAAATTTACAAAAAAAAATAGAAAGACCCTTAATTTCTTTTTTTTTAAAAAAATGTTTTATTTATTCTTGAGAGAGAGAGAGAGAACATGAGCAGGGGAGAAGCAGAGCGAGAGAGGGACACAGAATCCAAAGCAGGCTCCAGGCTCCGAGCCGTCAGCACAGAGCCCGATTCGGGGCTCGAACCCACAGACCATGAGATCACGACCTGAGCTGAAGTCAGACGCTCAACCGACTGAGCCACCCAGGCACCCCAATTTCCTCTTATTTAAAATGTCCACATGTGGGGTGCCTGGGTGGCTCACTCGGTTAAGCATCCAACTCTATTTCTGTTCAAGTCATGATCTCACAGTTCATGGGATTGAGCCCTGCATTGGGCTCTGTGCTGACAGTGGGGAGTCTTCTTGGGATTCTCTCTCTTCCTCTCTTTCTCTCTCTCTGCCCTTCGCCCACTCATGCTCACTAGTGCTCTCTCAAAATAAATAAATAAACTTTAAAAATAAAATACAATACCCACATTTTGGATTAGATTATTACAAAGGTCCCTTCCAGCCCCTATACTTACTTTTATTATAATATACAATAGGAAATATATAAAGCAGTTATAATTTTTATAATGTCCCAAATTACAAAGTATAATGAAAAGTTACCCACATTCACCCCTATGTGAAATTTCTTATAGGTTCAGAAATATGTTTCTTATATCCAAATTATCCAGCATGTTTTCAAGAGGTATTTCCTGTCAAGTCTATAAAGGCAGATGTCCTGACACATTTAAAGTTAATCCAGACAATTCATATCTCCCTAACCTCTCAGTCATAATGCATGTACCAGATTCCCCACCAGCTCTAAAGACCTCAATTTATGAGGTTATTTGATGGAATTTCTCTGCCACATCCCTGAAAAAAAGATGACGGCAGAATGCCATTTAGTGCCAGCTGACTGTAGTTTGCATGCTTCCCAAATATTTTCCCAAAACGTTTTTAAGTTAATTCACCACATGTACTAGTTCTTACTGGGAGACATGATATATTTAACCAACAAAAAAAGTTTAAAATGAAATAACAACTTAATAAATGTCATTTCTTGACATTCAATATTACTTAATAGGTCAATGAAAAAAAAACCTTTCTCAATTTTATTAATTATTTGTATTATTAATTATTTGTCTGCCCCAAATCACTAGCATAGTATTAAATTTTATCCAAGGGCTTTAGTGTTTATTACTTAAATTCAAATAATTAATTGTATTGTGTTTGATATTTTCTTAACAGATTGGATTCTTCAAAAGACCACTAAAGAAGAAAATGGAAAAATGACATATTTTACAGGAGAAAAATAATAATAATTATTTGATGATCTATCCTCAGGTTTGCCTCAAATATGTGACAAGAAATGTATAGATACAATTAAAGACATAGTCACATAACTTTATGTAATCCATCAGGTATTAATCACTTGGAAAGTGATAAGTCAAAGAAGATCCAAAAACAATACCATAAAAATATATTTTATAAAATGATGAAAAATATTTTAAAATAATTACTTTAAATAATTACTTTAAAATAATTACTTATTTAAGTAAAATTACAAAGTGTTTTGAAGATGAAGATTAACCTGTACAAATATGTTTACATATTAAATCAGCATTCAGAGTATTTAAGGAATGCATTAAAAGATTTTTGTGATCATTGATAAGTTAAGCTTTTTTCCATTGATTCCTGATGGATATTCACATTCAGCATGATAGTCAACATTTGCAAATGACAAGAAAAGAGTTAACTGAAAAAGATAACTTCCCCCTATTCAAATGAGAAATTTTTCCTGGGTAGAGTATACATAAAATATGGACTGAAAATATAATTAAATCACAGAGAATATGTTAGCATCTTTGTGTTGGGTTCTGTACTTGGAAAAAAATTTTTTTTCCAAAGAGTTTGGAAACTTTGAGCTGAAGGAAAACCAAGAATGACTTGATTAAAAGCAGTGCACTGAATGGATTAATTTAAGCTTTCACAGAACATGTTTCATTTTGATATTGAGCCCTAAAACTCAAAACTTTATGCTGAAAACAACACTTCACGGCAGTTTTGTGTGGCATACCAGCGATTTGTCATGAAAAGCCATGTTGTGTATGGGATATGCTAAGATGGCTTCTGAACGGAACATGGCAGCTTAGGCAGATGCCACGGAAATGCTGAAGTCATCTTTGCTGGGCAACTTTTGAACGTTAGGGGTTCCAGGATGTACCAAAAGGAGGAGTTTTCTCAGCTCCTTGGTACATGGTTCATTTAAACCCTCAAGCTGTGAGAGTATGTTTATTTTTTCATTTTTTAAAAGGTATTTAACTTTTGAAACACATTTCTTACGTTTATGAAAGGCAGTATTCCATTTCAATATTGCATTTTACCAAGAAGACACTGCTTTATAAGTGTGGCATATCAATATTTAAATAGAACTCCAGAAATGAATTTTAAAGAACTTTAGCTTTGAAACCTCGCACCGACAGAAAGAGATCACACCTCTATATGAGCTTCTTTGCTCCTGAAGTAATTATCATGGTGCCTTGGACTCTACTGTAGCATAAGCTCCTGGGTTGCTCCGTTGCTTAGGAAAATAACAATGAATGAATGTATCATAGCCGCATGTGTGAACTACTGCTGTAAAATTAGCTGATTCTTCTGCAACAACTCCATCTCTCCACCTCGCTGACCATCACAAGACCAGCATCTGTCCAGAACCTTATCCAGAAAGTTCTGGACTCTACTTTTCTCAAAAAAACATCTAATCAAGGGAGAAATTAAATGCCATAGATTTAATTTTTTAACATAATTTCCAAGGAATTATCTGAGAACTCAGCGTCGGCCTACCTCGTGGCGCTCCACATCTACATCCAAGATCCTGACGATCAAAACCTTGCACCTGGGGAGTGCCCAGGTCATCAGTACCCTAAGAAAAGCGCAATCTTTCCAGAGGTTTGATAGCCTCCTGCTGGCCTGTCATTGTTGAGAAAAGTCTACTTTGGGAATTTCCTTCATTCCCACTATCTATCTCGGGTTCAGAAATCATGCTTTCCACCTATTATTTCTTTGCCCAATAAAACTCAGGTCTCTCTTGTTCAGAGTCATCATGCTGCACAACTCCTGTGCATAGCCTGTTCAGCAGCTCTGCTCCAATCTCAACACATTCTCAGAAATAAATCTAGCAGGTAAACTTAAATTCACACGTGGCCTCCATGACTGCTAGGCAAAGCATTCACCAAACCAGGAGTGTGCACATCTTAACTAAATATGGTGTTGACCCAGAGGGAAAAGACGGAAACAATGTCATTTTGAATTTTTTAGAAAAGACAGGGAGAACTGCTGGGCCAGATCAAATAGGTACTTATAATCATGGCACAGTTTTTAACATCAATCATTCCCAGCTTTTAAATAGAATTTAATGGACCAGATATCCATCATCCCTAATACTATAACTTGTTGAGCTTTATGTGTGTGAGCATCTGTGTGTGTAAACACACATGTACACACACCCACATGAATGTGCAAACATAAATCAAATACAAAATATCTCAATAATACCAAATGACAGGGTTTGACAAAAAGGACAAAAAATAAACACAAAAGCTACACCACCAAGGAAAGTTTGATTCATCCACTTTGCATATAGTTTTAATTTTTATTAATATTTAACTTTAATGTACAGTTCTGCAACTATGTAAAAGATGCAAATGTGGAGGGTCTGATTAGAATAAGTCAGCAGTACACATGTTCTAAAACATAGTCAATGATCAAGAAATATACTAACCTCTACCATTTTATTCTAAAGCACTTAATAAGAAAAGTGAGTGCTTCTTAAAACTATGAGTTTATTCCAGAAACTTTTTTTAACTTTGGGATTTTATAAAATTGACTATTTCTTCCATTGTGAACTTACATATGTATGAAGTCCCTTTCCAGACTAAACTTAGAAAGGTATATTGGTAAATTATTCAATAACTGGCTCTCCAGGAGGAAAACTGATTTGTGTCATTTGCCAATTTCCATGACCTAAATAGTCTTGTCATGGCCATTTTCAAGCTACTGATATAACCCTACCATCTTAACAAAACTCCTGAAAATTAATCTGTCAGGTCCCGTGAACCAGTATGAACTGGCTTCAGCACACCATTGAAATAGATTAGATGACAATAATAGGCAATAGATAGATGATAGATAAATAGATATAGATATACAGAGATATAACATGTTGAATATATATATAGATAGATACACAAATACAATATCATCATATTTCAAATTATCCTTAAAATGCTCATCTCAAGCCCAGCAGACATAATGCTACATGGTTTCCCATTCTTTAACTTCAACTTCTAAAATTATAGCCTTCCTTTAATATTATTAAAATTATATAAACTTTCAGAAGAAGCAAGAATTGAAACCAAGAAAATCTGAAGGGTGACACAGTGAAAATCGGAACTTCAAAACCACTAAGAAGCTGCTTCACCTTCTGTAGGAGTCCATTGCCCTGGAGCAATAGTGTGAAAGTTCATCCTTTGCAAATATTTGTAATTTCTATGATCCAATTTGAAATTCAGTGGTCCAATTTATTCACTTATTTTCTCTGAGCTGTAAAGTCATGGGCAGTTTAATCTGAATATTTCCATGTCATAAATACACTTGAAATGAGTCTTGTGGGGGAGAATATTTTGCAAAATTTGATGCTTACTCAACCATAATAAATGTACCTATATATGCAAATACCTATAAATATATATGTATATATATACATATATATATACACACACATATATGTATATATATGTATATATATTCTCTTTTCCTTTTACAAAACCAGTATGTAGACTCAATTGGAAAACAAATCTGCGCCAAAAGCAAAAGGTGGCTGCACAGTGCTGGAGTAGAGCTGGGTTGTAGCGGCTGTGAGAAGCCGTGCACACATCTCTCTAGGCATTCTCTGGAAGGGCCACGGCTTGTACAGTGTGAATGGCTGCCCCGCCATTCCGTACAGTGTGCCTTCGTAGGGGGTAATGTCTTTATCAAACATGTTGTAATCTGTTCTGTGTGAATTAACTATCATGCTTTGCACAACACTGAGAAAACTAGGGAAGACCCAGGCTCAGGACATGGTTCATGTGCTAGGTGCAATCACGTTATTGTCCAAAGAGAGACTTCTGGAAAGTTATTTTTAAAAAATAATATCCTCTGCATCCTTCATTTATTTTTGGCAGTTCTCAAGTCCTCCTCATTGGTTACCCGCCCCAGCCCCCACCAAGGGAGATTTTCTAGAGGACTATTGGAGAAAAATTTGTTCAAAACATGTGCTCTCTGTTTGCTGTGAATACCAGCTTCAGTGAACTGATCGTTTATATAGAATTTCAGTCCTCGGTTCTTCTGTGACACAATCAAGGGATGACATGGTATAGGTATAATGTAATAGGGACAAAATGCCTTGTACTTCAGAGATGGGACATCTTTAACAGATTTACAAACCTTTATGGGACACCATCAGCAACTATGCCAAGGGTTGAAGGAAGGGCTTCTAGGATGTAGCTATCAGCACCCCACAATCCCCATCCTCACCCATGGACATAATAATCCAAAAAATTAAAAAGAAGACTCTAAAATCTTCAGACTCATGCTATTTTTAGCTTAATTTGTTAACAGCAGATTTTTTAATGCAAACACATCTTTAAGGTGAGTCCACTGGGCAACCCCTTTTAATGTTAAACTGCTGTTGCTAAACCTCTCCAATGTAGAACTTCTGAAACCATCCCAAGAAGTTAACTCTGTAGTACATTACAAAAGGCTATATTCTGCTGTCTCCCAAATGGAGGCACTATTGTGCAACATCTTATGTAAAATAAAAATAGAGCTAACAACTGACCTTGTAATGTGGTGAACAAGTCAGTATCTTTGATCCTCATATTAACATTTAACCTTGAATTTAGAAATTCCAAGTAACAGCCTGTAACCATTAAGCTTGAGGAAATCTAAAGGACCCTATGTTGGCCCTTAAGCCCCAGCCCCCTTGTCCCTGACGACATCTGGCACCAAGAGGTCCATTTCTCAACTGATGGGAATGGATGCTTCTGCCTCTAAAAAAGGCTAAAAGGACTGAGTTTAACCCCTGAATCCACTACACCCCAGGATCAGCCTGGCCCCACCCCATATCAGATATACACAGAAGCACTTCTTGCTGAAAATTTACCATACTGAAAAATACACAAGGGTGAGTTATCACTTCAAATGTACTCTGCTTTGAGGTCAGCTTTTCTTTTCTTTCGTTTGTTTTCTTTCTTTCTTTTTTTTTCTTTTTTTTTTTTTTTTTGCCTTTTTAAATATATCAAAACCTTTCTACCGTGACCAATGAATTCAGAACTTGATGTAAGACTTCCTTGCATTTCTCTCCTGCCACAAGCTGGCGAATTTGAATGCCTTGAGGACTGGGCATTGAAATGAGCCGGAGTCCATTTGCAGGATGTCTCTGCCTTCTGCCTTCCAGTTGGTTTCTTCTGCACAGTGGGGATGTTTAGTTTCGATTTGGAACTTCCTTGGCAAGGCCACTGTAAGCCTTGTGCCCCTGGCAGGTCCTTGAGTAGTTGCATGTTCTTTCTGATGAGTTGACACTCAGAAATCCTTTCATTACCTGACACATCATAGAAAGCATGGCAGTAAACTAGGGACTGGTGACACTCCTAACTATGATGATATTTGATTTTACCATATTTCAAGTCACATCTTTATGAAAAAAAAAAAAAGACTAAGCGGAATCTTACAAGCTCTTCTGCAAAATACTGAGACTCAATGCTTGATCTGTGCGTATAGACTGGGGAAAAAAATTTTAAAGGAATCTTCCAAATAATAACGACTGAAAGCCAGGTATCCTCTTGAACAATTCCCAGTTGACATTACCTGTTCCCACCCCCATTTTTTAAGAGAGAGATTGAATGAGGAAAACTGAGTGACATAATTGTTCCTCCACAGAGTAGCCAAGCAAAAGGGAAGCCCCACACAAAAGCTAATGGTGGCTTTCTGGGAGATAGCTGCATGGTAGGTCCAATGCCAGGTGGCCATCTTCCTGTCATGCCCCTCAGGCATCTTGCATCTTGAAAGACAGAAAGAAAAAAATTGGGGGGGAGGGGAGAGGAAATGAAGTTCTTTATGTTTTATATATACATCCTTCCTCCTTAAAATACCACAGGCTCCCTTAGACCACATTGTACCCACACACAATACTAACACATGTACTTTGCACAAGTGAATTGTTGATTAAATAAAAGTATATTCTTGGGGTGCCTGGGTGGCTCAGTCGGTTGAGCCTCCGACTTTGGCTCAGGTCATGATTTCGCGGTTTGGAGTTCGAGCCTTGCGTCGTGCTCTGTGCTGACAGCTCAGGGCCTGGAGCCTGTTTCAGATTCTGTGTCTCCCTCTCTCTCTGACCCTCCCCCGTTCATGCTCTATCTCTCTCTCTCTCTCTCTGTCAAAAGTGAATAAACATTAAAAAAAAAATTTTAAGTATATTCTTACTTGTCTTTTAGCTGGGGCGAATTTCCAAGTTTGATACACTGTCTCAAGTAAAAACAATCATTTGAAGCAGCAGCACATCAGATCTTCTTCATACCAGAATTATTTCACACAGGACATCCTGATACTTACCATTTAATTCTGACACCTCCTGGCCTTATTTCAGGATGCAACAGCTCTCTCTCTGTGTTCTTCATTAGGAAACATTGGCCTGTGAAGGGAATGGTGTACTGTATTTTACTACTGTGAGGTTTTAAAATTGTTAACAGACAGTGTGAAGAATCGTAAACATTTGATTAAAAAGAAAAATGCTGTATATAATTACTGCCCTGAAACATGTATCATATCACTCCAATAAAGTTTTTGCATCACCTAACATAACGTATATTGCATTGCTTGTTTTTTTTTTACTTACCTCAGAATAAACTTATTAAAATGAATAGCTTAAGGGTGTATGCATTTCTGCAAGACTTTTATTGGACAAACTCATTAGAAGAAAATGTTTTAATCACCTTCAAGAACAAAAAAGCACAACCTTTGTTGACACTAATAATTTTGTAGGTGCCTAACTTAAACATGTTTTTTTTTTTTTTCAGGTAACAGTCATTAACCTGATATAATTAGAAATAGCTGAGAGAGTAAAAGAGTATTTTGAATATCCAACATATGGTGTATCCTGTACACTGATTTGAGGTCAGAGGTTTGGTATTTTTGGTCTAATTCTTATCTTATCCTGTGCATCAGCTGTGTATCTTACGTCAAGGTAAAGGAGCATCCTGTCTTATCTATTAACTTTTTAAAAAATGACTCAAAGAAGAATGTGATTGTTGTAATTTTAAGTACATTAGTTTTATCCAAGATTAGTATTTTTTCCAGAGCTCCAACTTTTTTTTTTTTAGCTCCTTCGCAGTTTTTCACTTTGATGGTCTAAAAAGAAAAAACAAAAACAAATTAAGTGTGTCTGTGGTGTTTCCTGTGTACAGTATAGCAATGTGATTAGTCTTTTGCAAACTTGACACAAAAACCACAGAATCCATATTACGGTATATCTTCTTCTAATGAGATGTTTTAATAATGAATTACCTGTTGTATAACAACATATTGGACCACATAGTGAGAAAAAAATACTAAGAAGTGAAAAAAGTTATTTTATTTAATAAGTAATAAGTAATAAAATTACTTAATATATAAGGGCTAGAAGAAAAATGTAGAAAGGAGTGTTAGTAGCAGTCACACATGTTCATCTTGTAAAAGGGTTCATCCTCAAACCATGCTGCAGGAGGACTGAGGAGGTATTTTTACAGAAGAAGCCGACTGAGTTACAAAGAGGCTGTTTACAAGGTCCTGTACTAATTTGTGTCAGCACAGTCTCCAATGCCCTGTCTTTTCTCTCTATTGTGAGATAAGTAGTGTTTCTCCCACTTACCCTTTACCCAGGATGAGAATACACGGTGAAGTTACTAGAAAAAAAATCTGGATATATTCACTATAAAAAAATGGCATACAATGGAATTTTTTATTTTCAGGTATAGAGCATAGGCACAATTTTCACTTTCCTATCCTTTGTGGTGTCTTTTTTTACTTTTGTAAAATTCATTTGATCATCCACAAGCAGATGTCACGAAGAGTTCACCAAATAGAAGTGATCAAGGAGGACTGGAGGTGACTTCTATTTTATTCTTTGGAATAGTTATACTATTGGAATTGTTTTTATTTTTTTTTTTTTATTTTTTTTTTTTAAATTTTTTTTTTTAACGTTTATTTATTTTTGAGACAGAGAGAGACAGAGCATGAACGGGGGAGGGTCTGAGAGAGAGGGAGACACAGAATCGGAAACAGGCTCCAGGCTCCGAGCCATCAGCCCAGAGCCTGACGCGGGGCTCGAACTCACGGACCGCAAGATCGTGACCTGGCTGAAGTCGGACGCTTAACCGACTGCGCCACCCAGGCGCCCCTGGAATTGTTTTTAAATACATGAGTATCAATTTTTAAATCAGGAAAAAATTAGAGTAAAAGGTAATATATACACATTGTAGAAAACTTGCAAAACAGAGAAATAATTTAAAAACAATCATAACACTGGCACCAGAAATTACTAACTTCAAATTGTCCTTTTTCTGGGCATACATGCTTATTTTTTTACACATTTCTATTTTGACATACTTCAAATCACAGAGAACCTGGTACCCTGTACCTTCTAAAAATGTGACATTATATTTTTAATTTTTCTTTAGTATTAAAATAGTGATATCTATCAAATTCCTCCCCTTACTCTGGAGCTGACAATAAGAAAAATTATCCCCTCCCACATTCTCTCTAAGTTAATAACCATTATACACACATAAACATGTGAACTAGAATTCTCCATTGTCCAGATGTCAAATACTTACTTTTTTTACCTACTTCTTCAAGCAGGGGTGGGATGGGCCAGACAGCAAGGAGTGGATGAGGAAAGATGGGAAAGATAGCGTCACTAAGAATAAAAGCAAGTGTGGCCCTATTGATTATGCAAAATCAACTGGGTTATTTTATTAACAGTCTTGAAAAAGAAAGAATTTTTGCCAAAAATAAGACTTGTAATCATTACATTATAAGCATTAACAAAATGAATTCAGCAAAGGGAAAACAGAAGAAAAAAGGAAACAGGAGACATATAGAAACACATAGCAATATGACAAAGGTAACTCCAACCGTATCAGTAACTATGTTACAGGTGAATGGTCTAAACTCTCAAATCAAAAAGCAGAGATTTTCAGGCTGATAAATAAGGTCCATTTATATGCCCTCTAAAAGAGACAGACTTTAGCTTCAAAGGCACAAATAAGTTGAAAGGAAAATGATGGAAAAAAAGATACCATGCAGTTACCATAAGAGAGCTAGAGGTAGCTATATTGCTATCAAACTGAATGAACTTTAAGATGTGTGTAATACCAGTTATGCTGGAATTGACCCAGTTGGTTAAGAGTCTGACTTCGGCTCAGATCATGATCTTGCAGTTCATGAGTTTGAGCCCAGTGTCGGGCTCTGTGCTGACAGTTCAGAGTTTGGAGCCTGCTTCAGATCCTGTGTCTCCTCTCCTTCTGCCCCTCCCCTGCTCACACTCCATCTGTCTGTCTGTCTGTCTTTCTCTCTCTCTCCCTCCCTCAAAAATAAAAAAAACATCAAGAAAAAAGGTGTGTGCAATTCCAGACTTGGGAAGATTCTTATCTTGTAAGAAAGAAGGAGACCCCTGGAATTCTTCTAAGTATACAGAAATCCAAATTTATACTTGAGTTGACTTTGATGCCTTGCAGGTTTTTAAGGACTCATTGGTGGCTGAAATGAAACTTCTGTGTGGATTAGAGCAGAATCATGGAGTCATCCCACTCTGAGAATTGAGTCTTAAATCAGTGTATAGGGTCCCTGACCTGCACAAATTCCAGTTACAATGGCCCAATTGCTCCCTTATGGCAGGAATAATAGGGCAAGCACCATTGTCTGTAGGCACCCAGGCTGCCAGCCACTTCACAGATGAATGCAGTTTGGTCATGTGCCAGTGCTCCATTTAGTAACTTGACTGGCAAGAACTGGCTTGAATTAATAAAAGCATCATTGAAACATCTGCAGGTTTGGTCTTTAACTTCCACTTTGCTCAGCTATTTTTTTGTTTTTGTAGTATCTTTCAACTGAGCATGTGTGGCATGAATTCACTTAGATACCACAATCCCGAATGGCATTCCAAAGGCAAGAGTGGAAATGCCTCAACCTGGTAAATAAAGAATAGTATCCAGAATTGGTCATCAGACTGTAATTAGTGGAGCTGGAAGTTAGCCATGCCAGAGACTCTAACCGTCCTTGATGAAATGCCCAGGGCTCTTTAGTTTCACATGCCTAGTTTCTCATTTTCTATTTTCTTCCTTCCTTTACTTTCAGACTTTTCTATTCTATTAGCACCCAAGTACCATCTGCTATTCCTTTTCATACACTTTTCAAACCTGTCTTTCATTCCTGCCCATTCGGCATACCTCATCATTATAATGTGGGTAATTCTGCAAAGATTCCAATTAGTGTGTTATTTCACATCACAGCAGTTGTTCACCTTCTAGGATGGGCCATATCTTCATAAATGAAGATTGTATGTATAAATGAAGAGTCATTTGTATTCTACAAGAGCTATAAGAATTGGCACATGTGAAGCAGGTACTTTTGAATGGAACTGATGGGGGTGGGTTAAGTCTCCCAATTTTCTACAAGAGGAAAAAAAAAAGGAAGATTTATTGTCTACATTCCACGTGCTAGGCAATTTCCTAACATGTTGTTTAATCTTATTAATAACACTGTGGTGATACTATTATTGTTTTTGTTTTACAGGTGCTATAACTGAGACTCAAAGGAGTTCAGGGGCTACTTCAAGGTTATAAAGCTAGTAAGTGGTAATGCTGACATAGAAACCAAGCTCTATCTGGCTTCAAAGCCATTTCCCCCAACAGCAAAGACTTCAGAGGAGGTCATGGTAAGAGAAATGAAAACACAGAGGTGCAGGAGAGCACACATCTATCTTTGTAGTACCTAACACATAGTAGGTACTTCTTTATTATTGACTGAATGCAAGAATTGATAAACTGAGTAAAGTTTTACTTACACAGCTATTATATCTCTCTGGGAGGAAAACCATGAAGATATAGTATGATCACTAGTAATAATAGACTCATATATTTGGAAAAAATTTAAAAATCATCCAGTACTGGATATTTCTTTACATCCTTGATAGTATGATCCAGCCTATCTCAGACTCTTCCAAGAGTGAGGTTTTCACTATTCCATCTGGAAACCCTGCTCTGGGTTCTGAGAGGCGTTAATTGCTTGAAAGCATGCCCTCATATCTCAAATTCTGATATTAATTCTGTATTAACAACAGCATGGGTGCATTTATCTAAATCTCCTTTAACCTATTAATTATATCTTAGAGTAATGATTCCCATAAACTTACTACTCTTGTGCAGTGCAATACTTAATTTTTCTGTCTCCATATTATTTCAATATCTAAAATTGCCTCTCTAGTTAATGTCTCTCAATGTATTTTCCTTCTACCAACTGTCAGGACCCTTAGACAACTGTTTTAACTTATCCAAAAATTTAAAAAGTCCAATCTATAAAATTGGATATTATGATATTAAGATCATTACTATATGACAAACTATTTTAAAAATTGGGGCCCCTGGGTGGCTCAGTCAGTTGGGCGTCCGACTTTGGCTCAGGTCATGATCTCGCAGTCTGTGAGTTCCAGCCCCGCGTCGGGCTCCGTGCTGAGAGCTCGGAGCTCAGAGCTCGGAGCCTGGAGCCTGCTTCGGATTCTGTGTCTCCCTCCCTCTCTGCCCCTCCCCCACTCGTGCTCTGTCTCTCTCTCTCTCTCTCTCTCTCTCTCTGTGAAAAATAAAACAAACATTAAAAAAATTTTTTTTTAAAAATCAAGACAACATATGACAATGCAAACATAAAATACAACACAGCTACAATGCATTTTGCATCTAACAATCTTTTCTCATATTGACAATACAAGTGGGTTCTTGATAGAATTATGAAAGTTTATAAAATGAAAGAATGAGTTTTACAAAGAACATATTAGCTGATGTATGGCACTGCCATAGGTAAAAAAAAAAAATTAGTACCACTTATTTTACTTCTTAGATATAATGGTCAGTTCTTGGAAATTCTGGTTCTCTTGGCCTTTTTGCTGGCCTTGGTCACAAGCCAGTCTGTTGCCCCCTACAGAATGATATCTGTGTCCTAAGCTGGAAGAAGTTAGGTAGAAGGCCATTCTGTCTTTGTTTAAAAATTTTTTTTAAAAAATTAGAATTACAAAAGATTCCCAGCAGACTTCCTCTTACACCTTGTCC
Source organism: Neofelis nebulosa (assembly GCF_028018385.1). Taxonomy (NCBI): domain Eukaryota; kingdom Metazoa; phylum Chordata; class Mammalia; order Carnivora; family Felidae; genus Neofelis; species Neofelis nebulosa. The sequence continues at coordinate 39,743,417 of NC_080782.1, forward strand.
ATCCTAACAGTGTTACATGACCATTCCTAATGGCAAGGGAAATAGAATATTTAACTTCCAGCCTCTATAACAGAAGCAAGAGATGAGTGGGGTGGGATTGGGTATTAAGTAATTAAATTTGTAATGTCCACTCAAATGGTATTTCAAATATAATCAACATGAATACTATCAAGTTTATTCTTATATGAATGGAACCTCAGACCAGGAAAGATCTCTGAGAGCATTTCCAACTCCACAATTCTATGAAAGTACAAGGGAAAACTTTAAAATATTTTTAAAGATGATTTAACAGATGTTCCTCACAATATGTCATGAATCTGTACATTGTCAGACTTATCTGACATTTAGAATTCTAAAACTGTACATTGTTTTAAAATATTTAAAATTTTTAAAATATTTAATATTTATTCATTTATCAAAATGTTAAATTAATAGACATGTATTAAGTATCTACTGTATGCAAGTAATTTTACACCTGAAAACTGAGAAGCAGGTCACCCTTCTCTCAAAGAGATATCAAAAGATACTTTTTAATCTGAGGCTAATTGTTTCCTGACAATTCTTTGGCAAGTGTTTTCAGCAGAGTTGTGAATTAAATATGTTTATTCTCAATCTCCAGTCTCTCTTTTCCAAGGAAGTCCTACTGTATGCCACACTATGATTTCTCCTTTCTCTAAATTCCTACAGTAATTTATAGTCTGTCCCAGTTCATATGACACTAAATGACATTTTAATTTTATACATACACATTTACCCATCTATACCTATTCCAGGCCCTTCTGAGGATAAAACTGGGCTCACGTTAACAGTTACAAATATCCTTCGATGAACTGAACCCTTTGTTCTTTGACCTGCAGTCTACCTAGTCCAGGCCCTCAAAAATAGTCCCCCTCCAATTCTTTCTGGAATCCCCAAAGGGGCTGTCTCATGCTCATGAGCACAACTTCCTGGTTGTCCAGGGGTGTCTGCCATTTTCTTCCTCTAGTTCTTGATGGTGGCATCTTTTGCTGATGGCATCCTCAATACAAAGGTGCTCGGCTGTCTTCTCTTCTGAAATGGGGATGAGAATACCTTCTCTCAGATACCCTTGTCCTCTCGCTCCTAAAAAAAAGCCCCCCAAAATAAAAACAAAGCAAAACAAACAAACAAACAAACAAACAAAAACACGCTTTTTATTTTAACCCACCAACAGGAGCCAGGAGAGACACTTTTCCATAATCAAAGTTGCCCTCCTTTGAGATGCCAGGTCTTGTTTTATCTACCTCCTCCATTAGGGTAACTTCATTTATAAAGCTCCTCAAACCTGAATGCAAAATAACGCCCAGTGAATTCTCCCATCGATCCTCCAGACCGGCACAAGCAAAGTCGAAGCAGGGGCCCTTTATTGCGTGAGTACCTCTGACCCTGCAAGCGGCCCATCAGCTTCTTGAGGGCAGGATGCATTATACTTCTGTGTTGCTCCGCCTGTTTTCTGTGCGCTAGTGAGCCACAACAGGTACCCAGTAAACCTGTGCTGGATTGAATGTGACAGGACCTATTTAGCATGAAGAGAGTAACTTTTCTCACTGCACAGAGTTCAGAAGTTAGCTGAAACAAAAACGAAAATGAATGCAAGATTTCCCCAAAAATGTTGCTTGAATTGCATTTGTCGGCATTATCAGGGAGGCATCCTTGAACTGATAAAATAATAGAGGAAGAGGGACTGCTCAGACATCCTAGGACTACCTAGCTCTCCAATGAGGCATTTGCATTATGGTTAAGCATTATTTCCACTGACTATAAAAGGAAACATCCATTCTCTTCAATCAATTTTTAGTCAAGGCAGGCAAATGTGCTTACACTGAAAATGCCTTTTAGAGATGTAATTAAATATGAAGGATTAGTCTCTCTTCTTTCCTTTCCTAGACATTGTGGCATAAACATTGGCATTTCGTTTCCTTAATTCACATCCTAAGTTCACTTCCCCCAAGGCTCCTTCCTCAGGTGGCATTTCTGTAGCCCAGACTTCACCCCATCTGTCTCCCTTTCTAAAAACTTATAGTCTCTCTCTAATTTGGATTTTAAAGGTCTTTAGGTCGTGATGATTGAGATATAATTTACATGCAGCAGTTTATCCATTTCAGGTAAATAGTGCTACAGGTTGTGAACAATGAACAAAGTCAGGTAACCACCACCACAATCAAGATATAAAATATTTCTGGGGTGCCTGGGTGGCTCAGTTGGTTAAGTGTCCAACTTCAGTTCAGGTCATGATCTCATGGCTCATGAGTTCAAGCCCTGCATCAGGCTCCGTGCTGACAGCTCAGAGCCTGGAGCCTTCTTGGGATGCTGTGTCTCCCTCTCTCTGTATCCCTCGTCAAAAAAAATAAACATTAAAAAATTTTTAAGAAGATATAAAATATTTCTATCACCCTAAATATTTCCTCATGCCCCTTATAGTCACTTTTCCTCTCCTCATCCCCAGCCTCCTCAACGGATCTGATTCCTGTCCCTTTAGTTTTGCTTTTTCCAGAAGGTCATATCAAAGGATTCATAAAGTATCTGCTTTTTCTCATTCAGCATGTTTGCCAGTTACATGTTGCTTATATATCAGTGCATTCCTTTTTATTGCTGAAGAGAATTCCATTGTATGGATATATTTTGTGATAATGATATATTTACTAGTTAGTTTTCCTTGTCTTTGAAACTTACATGTGTGGTGGGCAGGAAGGGATTGTGATTATATTATAGTTGGCTGTTTTCATTTTGTATTTCCTATGAGACAATATGGCCTTGAAAGAGAATCATGCCTAGTACTGAATGAACGTACTCAAATTTTATAGACTATATAAACAACCTAATAAACGTATGTGATTCTTTTCCATACAAAAAACAGCTTTGAAGAATGTGATCTGAAAGTCTGTATCTCAAAGTATAATTTGGCCACATAATGTGGTGGAAAAAAGAATGAACCTTGGAGTCAAGGAGACTTGGGCCCACATGCCCGCTCTGCCATTGCTAGCTGCACTTGCTTGGACAAGTGTCCTGACCTTGGCTTTCTAAAAGTGAGCTTCTTCACGCACCCAGTTGAGAACATAATACCAGCCCATAAATTGTGATGAGAAGTCAAAATAAAACAAGCGTGAAATAATAATACTCGTAGCATTCTTGGCACTTGCTAGATAGTAAATTGTTATCTTACTACCTTCTTCTCAGCTCCCTATCCTGAGTAGTCTTTTTGATATATATAGATTTGTAATTTGTCATAATTTAGGGCAACAATTTAGGGCTTTTCCTTTAAGTTCCAAGTAACTTATTTAAACTATCTTAAATGGTTCATTGTAATTCTCACTGTGGTTGGCAATAACAAATATGATTCTTTTTTAGTAAAAAATTTGCACATTTTCTTTTTGCCACAGTTTATAGAACATGCATCCTTATTGTAACCATGTAAAATGGCAATAGCTGGGTTTTATTTTGGTTCCAATTAAGTTATATATTAATGTATAGACAAGTGACTCCAGAACTGGTTGACCTAAGCTTTTCTTATCAGCTCTGGTGTTTGTCGCTTATCTTCTTCTTCATCCACCAATTCATCTCTGCAGCCTACAACCCAAAGATGATAAATACAGGAAGTTCTGCTGCTTTGCTACAAATATGGAGAACCAATAAGAGGAACATATAAGGTAACCTTAATTTCGGAGGTAGGGATGGAAATATACTATCAATAAAAATAAAAGGCAACTTATACACAATAATGTATAACATACCAAGAAGATGTGTCTATATCTTGGATTCTCAGCCTGAAGCATGCAGTAGTTAGCTTATAGTATTACAGTAAGATTTCTCTGACTCAAGTGCTACTTGGAGATGTATAGGAACCCTTGGCCAAATCTTTCTTCCTGATCTTCTGTGGATTACCAGAATGTGTATCTCACAGATATCAATTAGCAGCAACACTGTCCTCATGTCATTTCTTTGATTGCTCTAACTACCATGGTGGTCCCAACTTTCAACCCAGACTGCATGGCATGGCGCCCCTATCATTGTTGTCTTCTCTTGTTGATCACCTGAACAGGTTTGGTGGTTTGGGGGAGGAAAAAACTTTTTCCCTCTACTCTCCTAGGTGTTATGAGTAGGGCCCCATGAGTTAGAGGGGCAAAGAACAGATTACCAAGAAAAACAAGTTTATTAACACGTATATCCATGTACACATGGGAAACTCATTATGGTAACTCAAAGGGCTGGTTAGAATTTGGGGATTATGTAGCACCTTAACAAAGAACAACAATTTTGTAGACAAATGACAAGATAGAGGAAAAATGGTTTGGGCTTGTAGCAGGGGGCAAATAATGTAAAGGTAAATATATGGAGAAACTCATAAAAGTTAAGGGCTAATGAATAAGGTCGGTTATATAGATTTCTCTGGTGCCCTCTCCAGGCTGATAAGAGTCTAGAGTTGTCTCTGTGATTAAGAATTGTCCTGCCTTTCCTGGTAGAAAGGAAAAACTAGAGAGACTTTCTTGTGTCTGCTTATTCTCTATGGCCTTTAGCTCAAAATGATCCTTATATCAAAGTAGCGTATTTTAGGGTGGTGTACTTGGAACCCTTTCAGTGACTTGTAGTCAGTCCCTCTTCTGGTTCATGATCCAGTAATGTTTCAATTTAAATGAGAAGAATATTTACACTCCATTTATGTCATAACTTAGCCCAAAATATAGCACGATCTTTTACTCTATCACTGGGATGATAGAACCCTGTTTACCATTTTGTTTTATAATCCTTTTACTATCCACACTGCCCTCCATGATTTAGAACTGACACCTTGCTTTACTCAAATTAACCTTGCCCCTTGAAAACCTCTTGTTTCTTGGGTTAATGTTTTACACCTTACTGTCTCCTAGGGGTAATTCCTTCTATGGATGTCTCATAGGTCAAATAGATGTATGGGTCTGCCAGACTAGCCCTCCAGTCTCTGTCTGGGATCTTAAGTTAGCTTGCCTTCTATGAGTGCCTCCTCTGGGCCCTCTAGTTGGAGGACATACAAATATTCATGCATGTGTGAATACACACACACATACCCATACACAACATATTTTCAAAAATCTTCTAATATTATTTAAAAGTGCACTAAAAATATAAATATGTAATGCTAAGACTTATCAAATTGAACAACTTAAAGATGTACAGTTTACTGTATGTTAGTTATATCTCAGTGTAGCTGTTAAAGAAAACACAATTATAATACCTTCTAAAATCTTATACTTAAAAGTGTGTACGTAGATGTATGGAAGAAGTTTGTGCTAGGGCTGGAGCTGAGATTTAGTCATATATGTCATGTGGAATTAGGTAGCTAGAGAAGGAGAAAGTGGAGAATGGAAAAGAACAGAAGCCAACTTGCAAGGAAATATGGTGGAAAAAATTCTGAGCCAGACTCAAAAACAGAGCCAAAGGTCAAAAGGAAATAGTATTTCTGGATTTAATGTGGTAACTTGTTTTAACATTTTGTGATTAAATTACCCTGGACACAGTTATGCATCCTGTGAGCACTGGGGAGGGAAAAATGGCTGCAGGTGAATCTGACTGGATCTTGTAATGCACTGGGCCATAGGCAAGCCTTCTGGGGATTCCCTGTAAGAGAATTTCAGTCTAAGAGGAGGTAGCAGCCTCCTCACTTTAAAGCAGAGTTCCAAGGAAATCTGAAAGCATTAAGTCATCACAAGTTGTTAAAATGGAAAAGGATCTATGCCCATTTAGTGGTGAGGGAGGGCACGGACCTCAAGCAGCAGGGACCAACAGCAATTAACACTGATCTCCCAGTGCACATGTATATGTCATGACCCATGGACACAAGGAATAGTTCATGGGTTAAGGGCCCTACATATATAAGGGGGAACAGTGAGAGGAAGACATTTAGACATTTGCATGAATGGGATCTCATCTGCACTCAGAAACTGGCAAGGCTGACGAGTTTCAGTTTATATATGTGTGAAAGTCACTACCTCTACATACATGTCATGGGCCACAACTCTAACAAGAAAACTAACTACATTATCATACTGTAACATGTGAAAATGTATGGTTTTATAGGCTTTAAAAATGTTAGCCCCCCTCCTCAAATTTAAGTCTTGAGACATCTTCATTTGCCTTTAGATCTAGAGACTTTTGATGGAAGAAGCCACTTTCCATATAACGACTTTTATAAAAGTTCATGTCGAATCTAAAGAAAATGTGCCTAAATATTCTTTCATTCCACTAAATGGCATAAATCACACCAAGTTTCCATATTCTCTGCTCATACACCTCATAGGATTTCATCTATAGCAAGACTCTGGAGATAATATTTGGTAATGAGATTTCAAGCTTATTGAGGACAGCCAGGTAACATTGGTTCCTGTCACAGTGCTTGGACTATTACTTTGCACATGGTAGGTACTAAGTAAATATATGTTAAGTAAATGAATAAATGAAAAAAGTGACATTTTTGCAATATTTTCATCTTAATCCAAGAAAAGGATCATGTTAGAAATTATAAAAATGTAAGAGGGAAAGAGGGGTAAGAATTCCAGAGGAGAATTATGCAGGAAACTTAAAGAAATACTAGAAGACCACAAGCTAGACCAAAGTTTGTGAGCCAAGAAGAGAAGTTTTGCTTTCTCATATAGCATAATAGAGAATGTAGAAGCAGAAAAGATTTAATGATTAAGACTGAGTTTCCTGGCAAAACAAGTTCCAAATCTTTGTGGCTCTCCCATCTTCACTGATTTCATTCTTTTGATGTATAAACAAAGCCCAATGGCCTACCAGTCAAATAAATTCTAATGGCAAAATTGGCTCTGTTTAACTTTTTGATATTAAACATTTGAAATGTATTTCCATCTAGAAGCATAGACTCCAATCTAAATGATACAATCAAGATTACTTCAGGGGCACCTGGGTGGCTCAGTCAGTTAAGTGTCCAACTCTTGGTTTCAGCTCAAATCATTATCTCACAGTCTGTGAGTTCAAGCCCCACATCAGGCTCTGCACTCACAGCATGGAGCCTACTTGGGACTCTCTCTCTCTCTCTCTCTCTCTCTCTCTCTCTCTGTCTTTGAAATTTCCTCATATCCTTTCAATAATTTACCTTAGGCTAGTTAAAGTAAGATTGATTTTTCCGGCTTGAAAAATAACTGATGTCTAACTGAAACATCCAAGTTTTCCAGAGACAGCAAAGAATAGCCATATAGCTAGTCTAAGCCATCATATGACACATTTTTTAATAAAACAAACAAACAAACAAACCACAAAAAAATCCCTGAAGTACAGGGGAACAATGTTTTCCCTTCACTGGACTTTTCCATGTTCTTAGGGATAAACTTCCTAACTTCTTCTTTTCTCTGGTTCATCTTAATACGTGAGTCAGATGTTAGTTGAACAAATGTGTTTATTCATTAGTGGAAGAAACATTTACTGAGCACCAACTCTGTGTCAGGTCCTGTTTTGGGGACTATGAGTAAGGTTAATGAGACATGGTCACTGTCCTCAAGGATGTCCAATAGGAAAAATAAAGAGAAAATATTAGGAAGATACCAGGGAATTTCACGGAAAAGGCAGCCAGAGCTCCCAAATGACTGGAAACAGAAAATAGAATGAGAAAAAGAACTAAAGTAACTTCCCTCTCTCTTTCTCTCTCTCCCTCTCTGTAATTCATGCATGCCTCAGTGTCTTGGTCTCTCCTTTCTGTTTTCTATGAATACCCGCTAATTGGCTTTTTCTATGCTCATTTAAAAAATGGCTGCCCAAGTGAACATGAATTCCTAGTCCCTATGGTCAGCAAAGACTCTCTAAAATCTCTGTATGCTGAATATCACTGTCTAGCAGAAAATCTAATCAATCCAGTTTGGGTCAGGTGTCTCTCCATATCACTAGGAGGCAGGATGACTTATAGAGGGAGATCATGGCAAACTCTGAGAACAACCTGTGGGAAGAGCTGGCAGATTAACTTTGCATGTCTGCTACACACATGAAAGTAAATAAGGACAGTCAATTTTAGTAATGCTAGAATAAAAGTATGAATAAAATGCTTAGATGAATTGATGGGTCCAGGGCCTGAGGAACATAGAATTATTTTAGTTTTGTTTATTTGTTTTGTATTTAAGTTAGAAATGCCTCTCTTATTTTGGGACATCATTCAACTCAACAAGTGCCTGGAAACATGTAGGTGAGTCAAATTCAATGGATTCTGAAGTTTACTCAGTCTTATCATAGATTTACTGGGTAACATTTGAGGAGTCACTGGTTACCTCATTTCAAATTTTCCAGGAGTTACATAGAATTTCACATTTCCTACCCTTTTCAGGTCTAGGTGGAAGAAGGTGGAACTCTTCAGAAATTCATTTCAATTTAGCAATTATTTTTAGGAACTATTTGTCATGTACAGGACTAGACATGATATAAACATATAAGACTTCAGAGATCTAGGATTTAAGTGAGAAAGTGGAGTATCCACATAACTAAAGTCAAATCATACCAAAATAGATACAAAAGAGTTTTGGTAAGAGAGACAGCAGAGGCAGGTTGAGGTTCAACTCAGAGCTTAAACACTAAGGTGCTTGAACTTCATCCTGTAGACTTCCAAAGATTTTCAACAAATCCTGTGTTTTAGAATGAGAATCATGATAATAGCATAGAGTGGAGTGGAGACAGGAGAAGAGGAAGCATAGAGAGATTGCATAAGAGACTGCCATTGTGGGGAGAGATCAAATGGACTTGAACTAATGAGTGTAGCAATGAAACAGAAAGTAGGGATGGATAGATAACCATGTTAAGTGTAAAGATAAAATTGACATGGTATGGTGGTAGCCCTGAGGATGGAAAGCAGAGGTTTCTGGTTTAGGTGATTGTACATGGGGAATGAAATAAGCAAAGAGCTGGATTTGAAGATAAAAAGAGTTCAGAGAGAACACTGGTGAAAATTCATCTGAGCCTCCTCTCCAAAAACCCCCAGCCAAGGGTTGGAAAGAAAAGAGTGGAGAAGCCTCGCTCCATCCCTTAGCAATTCCCAGAATGTGGCCCCTGGGTGTCTCCAGACTTTTTGAGGTAGTCAGTAGGTCAAAACTATTTTCATACTAATACTGAGACATTATTTGCATTTTTCACTGTGTTCACTTTTGCCTTCAGTGCGAGAACAGTGATCATCAGTAAGAGTAAATATCTCATTTTTCCCCACTGGATACTCACAGAAAAGGAAAGAGAGGGAGGGGGCAGGGGGAGGAGAAAGGAAGAAGAAAGGGTAGGAGAAGAGGACAGAGGAAGGGAGGGGAGGAGGGAAGGTGAGAAGAAAGGAAGAAGGAGGAAGGAAGGAAGGAGGGGAAGAAGGAAGGGAGAGAGGAAGGAGAAAGCTAGTTTCACTTAAGAATGTCTTTGACAGGGGATGCCTGGGTGGCTCAGTTGATTAAGCTTCTGACTTCAGCTCAGGTAATGATCTCATGGTTTGGTTTGTGCTGACAGCTCAGAGCCTGGAGCCTGCTTCAGATTCTGTGTCTCCCTCTCTCTCTGCCCCTCCCCGCTCATGCTTTCTCTCTCTCTCTCTCTCTCTCTCTCTCTCTCAAAAATAAACATTAAAAAAAAAAGAATGTCCTTGACAAAGCAGTAAAAATTAACTACTTTATTAAATCTCAACCCTTAAGTACATGTCTTTTAAATATTTTGCATGAGTAGATGTGGGCATACACATGCTTATGCTGCACCCTGTAATCAGGTAGTTGTCTCAAGGACCTATAAATGGAACTAGGCACATTCTTTTTTTAATGTTTATTTATTTACTTTGAGAGAGAGGGAGAGAGAAGGAGGGGAAGAATGAGAGGGAGAGAGAGAATCCCAAGCAGGGTCCGTGCTGTCTGCACAGAGCCCAACAGATGCCTTGATCTCACAAACCATGAGATCATGACCGGAAACAAAATCAAGAGTTGGGTGCTTAACTGACTGAACCACCCAGGTGCCCCCTAGCCGTGTTTTTCATGGAACACCAGTTTTACTTGAAAGAACACTGATAGACAAACTATAACTATTCAGACTTGGGTATTTGGTAGACGTTTCTCAAAAATGAATGAAGTAGGCCTTTCATTTCACACAGAACAACTGATAGTATGCATGGCTAATGATAAAATTCAAGCTTTCAAATGGAAGTTGGAATTTTGAAAAATGTGTGTCTGCTGGCATGAGCTTGACAGCTTCCCAATATATAGAGACTTTTCTAATGAGGTAGGTGAAAATACGATTATTTTGATATTGTGTAATGAAATGTGTCAATTATTGGAAAATCTGCATAACTCAGTGAACCAACATTTTCCAAATGACCAATGCATGATGGGACAAAACCTTACATGAGTAAAAGATCTATTCAAAGTGCTCAATAGACCAATGAATTTTAATGCACTATGTGTTGGAGGAGATTAAGAGGATGTGACTGCTGATTAACCTGCAAGATGGACCCAGGTAACTGGAGACTTCTTATCCTTTCCCCTGTCCCTGAAACATATGTTCTGCCTACTGTTTCCACACTAGAAGCCACTTCAGGGACACAGCTTTGAGAAAGTAAGGTGTTATTGAGACCATCTCAACTGTATAAATGACTGAACCCTGCTTGTTCAGGCCTGTACATAAACTTAAGATTCTGGCAGCAAGTATGGAGATTTACTCATTTTGTAGCCACTCCAGACAAGCCAAGTATATAAGTTCCCTTGCTTATTAAAATTGTCACTGCCCAATCTGAAATGGTCTGCCTTTTTCTTTTCTCTCTCCTTGCCCTCCATGTATGGGGGCCAGTTTCAAATTTTAACCCCAGGAACTTTGAGGTTGCAAATCAACACTAGGGTAGAAAAAGTTTATTGATGTGGTTTCAGATTCCACATTAGAACTAGTGTTTAGGAAACTACTACTTGTTGATTTTGAGGACAGTATCAAAGGAATATCCACAATTATGTCCTGTTTTTTTCAATTACATGTGTGTGATACCAAATTAATTCATATAATTTGACTGAAAGTACATATCGCAACAGATTGGGTGCAGGAGCAGATATGAGAATCCAAGTGTTTTTTTTTTTTTTCAAGTGTTTATTTTTTAAGCCAGACAGTGAAAAGATTGGCAAAAATGTAAAACAATGCTCTTCTTCTCATGATTTTCTTTATTTGAGGAAATATAGTTATTTTTTGTAACATATGTTATTTATGTCAACACATAAGAGCCTTATTGTTGAATTAATGCATAATGAATTAATACATAAATATTGGAAAATGTATGTTTCAATTTCTTACATGGTAAATATGGGGAGAAATAATCCACATAAACAAAAGTTCTTTGGGATCCTCAATAATTTTTCCAGCTTTATTAAGGTATAATTGACAATTATAACTTGTATATATCAAAGATGTACATCAGTAGGTTTTGATATACATAGTGATGTGATTATCACAATCAAGATAATTAACATATCCATCACTCACAGTTACCATTTTTGTTTTATTGTGAGAACACTTAAGACTTAATCTCTTAGCAAGTGTCAAGTATACAATATTATTAATTATAGTCACTTGGTTTTACACTAAACACCCAGGACTATTCATCTTATAACTGAAAGTTTGTACCCTTTGACCAACATCCCCCCATTTTCCTCACCTCCAGCCCTGGTAACCATCATTCTAGTGTCTGTACTATGAGTTGACTTTTTTAGATTCCACATGCAAATCTCCACATGAGATCTCCACATGAGATCCTACAATATTTGTCTTTTTCTGTCTGGCTTATTTCACTTAGCATAATGTCCTCCAGATTCATCCATGTCATTGCAAATGGCAGGATTTCCTTCTTTTTTATGGCTGGTAATATCCCATCATCTTGTCCTTGTGTGCAGAGCTGAGCGACCATGGTGCCCCAAGTGTGGTTGCTGATGATGTTTCTCATCGAGGGCAGTGTGGCTGGGGGCACTGTCTACCTGGTGTATGACCAGGAGCTGCTGGGGCCTAGTGACAAGAGCCAGACTGTCCCTTGGAAGTCTGAGGAGGTAGTTCTCCCAGCCATAGACTAGTTAGCCACTGTGTGTGTGAGCAGACCAGTCTGAAGATACCCCAATTCCCAGCACCCCCAAAGTTTAACTTTCACATCCACAGGTCCTGGAATTCAGGCATCATAATGGTGATGTCGGCTCTCTCAGTGGCTCCCTCCAAGGAGAGCTGGGAGTACCTAAGGAGCAAACTAAGTAGCCTGTCAGAGGAGAGCACCTGCCCCAGTCAGGAAGAGGGGCAGGGGCACCAGAGACCTGGAGACTCCAGACTGGGACTGGGACCCCACTCCAAGGGCAGCTCCCAGCTCTGCCAGCCCAATAAAGGACTTTATGAAATGTGAAATATATTAACATTTATATATCTCCATCATCTTTTATCCATTCATCTGAGAGTTTCTCAGTAGTTTTAAGTGTAAAGGTCTCCCTGAGACTAAAGAGTTCAAAAAGCCCTGCCTTAATTTTTTTTCCTCAGAATGTGGTGTCCAACACCTAGTCAGAGTCGTTCCTAAGAAGATTAAGGCATGAGTTCTCAAACTGCTTTTTCTCAAGAACGCTTTATAGTTTTAAAATTAATGTGGGGCAGGAGATGACTCTTTGTTTCTTGAACTTTGAAATTTTTGCCTGCTCTGGAAAAATATAGCTCCTGATTTATCTGTACCTCATGCCAGCATAATGTTAACTTGTCCAGCTCTGAGCACAAAAGCAAAGAAGGGAGCATTTTCCTCTTGAGCACCCAGAGACAAAGCACAGATTCCTGTCTCACATGAAGGGAACTATACTGCCTCCCAAACAAGGGTCTGTTCCAAACACTTACTCACATTTCAGTGAGTCAGAAGGAAACAGACAGATATTCATCTCCCTGAAACCTGGCTGACTTCCTGCAAGAAGTCTGTGAGGAGAGTCAAGGTTGGGGGTCAGGGTTAGTGAGCAGCCACCTAAGAGCTCTCAGGTGATATCTGGAGTCTTAGTAAGCAGGTGAGGACTATAGACAGGTCAGGGAAAAAAAAAATGCCTTTGAGTGTTTGTCAGGATTAGTCAGTAGAATTAGTAAGTGACAGATAAGAAAACAGGAAACAACCAGGGGCTATACATTTTGAATTCAAAGGTATTGGGTTTATAGTCATGATGATAAACAGGAGCAGCTGACGAATACCGATTTACTACTTTACAAATTCAAGATTCCAGCCTCAGCTATAAAGGGGAGCATTTGATTTTTACCAGTTAATTAAGTCCTTCCACCCTGAACCACTTTACTTCTTTTTTTAATGTTTATTTACTTATATGGCGGGGGGGGGGGGTGGCGGAGGGGCAGAAAGAGAGAGGTGGGGAGAGAAAAAGAGTAACCCAAGCAGACTCCACCAAGCAGTCAGCACAGAGCCAGATGTGGGGCTGGAACCACCAATCGTGAGATCAGGACCTGAGCCAAAACCAAGAGGTGGACACTTCAAGGGACTGAGACACCCAGGCGTCCCCCACTTTACTTCTGAGTGGCAATATCCCAAGCATCACACAGTGCTCATACTACCTGCTTCACAGAGATTTGGAATGGCGATAATAATAATGATTAGACTAGTTATTCTTTAATTGTAATTTATTAAGACACTTGACTATTTCACAAAAGAAGTCCCTGGAAGAATTCTAGTTTCAGTAATGTGCTGGGGATTTGTGAGTGAACTTTCGAAGGAAAAACCAGATTTAAAGAAAAGTGAATATCCTATTTCTTAGGTTGAAAAGTAAAAATCTCAGATAGGGTTATAGAATGTCCTTTTTCCAGATCTGAGACTAAAGTAATGGAAGGAAGTGGTCACAGTGTAATACAGACAAAGAGGAAGAGTCACAATTTCATATATGCGTTCTCACTCGTCTCTGTGTCTTTCAGTAAATCGCTTAAACTCAGTAATCACATCAGCTGCTTATTATCTTGAGGGAGAGGAATGAATGAGAACTCCACACACACACACACACACACACACACACACACACACACACACACACGGTGCTCTTGCGACAGGTCTTGCTTAAATATACCTCGGATAATCATCACTTGTGTGCCGATCTTCTTTCCTGTCGAGTTAGTTTCTAACCTGGTCATTCTGCACTTATTTTTGTCCGTTTCTCCACCCACTTGAGAAAAGCACAGAATGCCACGCACCGCACCACCCCTGAAAGCGTGGCTTCGGGCTCGCGGCTGCCCTTGCTCCCCACCTCTGCACCTCTGGAGCTCCCCAGGCTCCAGGAGCCTGGAGCCACGAAGGGCTGCAGAAGCAGCAAGGTTCTCCGGGAGACCGGGGGTCTCCTGCGGGGCGGGCTGCAGGCCATCAGGGGGCGGCGTAGTTTCAGGCCGGCTCCCGCCCGTCGGGTGTGCCCCGCCAGTCCAGTGCAGGGCAGGAAAGGGGCCAGGCGCCCGGATCCCAGCCCCGCAGCTTCGGCGTTCCCAGGACCCGTACCTCTCAGGGCAGTTAAGGTGCGGTTTCCGAGGGTGTGGTGCAACGCAGGTGCCCCGCGGGGCTGCAGGGCCTGGGCTCGGCGGGGCGGGGCCGGGGCAGATCCGGTGTTAGCCTGGCCGAGGGGCGGGGCGGGGCGGGCCTTGGCGCCCCAGGAGCTGCCAGGCAACTTTTCTCCGTCCTCACCCCGGCGGGGGAGAAAAGCTCTCGGGACGGCTTCTGAAGAGTCCGGGTTCTGGAGTCCCTCTGCAAACCGAGAGCAGCAGCTACCGTCCCCGGGCAGGCTCAGGATGCGGCCAGGATGGACAGGGGGCGCGCCGTTGCTGGTGTTAGTGCTCAGTCAAGGTAAGCGGGGAGTTCGCTCTCCATCAGCTGCTGGAGGGACCTGCGCGGGGCCTGGGCGCAGCGGGGAGGAGTTTGCGGGATGAGGGGCGCAGGCAGCGCGCCTCTCTGCTGGATTCCACGTGGACCCCGGCTCCCAGCCATCCGGAGCTGTGTAGAGAAAGACTCCCCATTCCCTCTCTCCCCCGCCTGGTGTCCCCATAAAGCCCGACTCACCCTGTCTGTGAAGCACCCTTCAAAGTCAGCTCACTGCGCGCTTTGGTTTTAGAGCCACGCGCACGCACACACAGGCACAGGGGCAGTGGAGACTAAGGGGTGTCCTGAAGGTCGAGAGTCCCGCAGCGTGGTTTAGACTGCCCGTGCCGCCCAGCATCCGCACCCGAGCGTTCTTCGATGCCTGCTGGCTTTGCAGGAGTCTGGGAGCCCCAAATGCTTGTTTTTCAGCCCAAGAGTGTGAAGTATGCTCCCATTTCTTCAGGCCGCAGCACTGACGTTTCTTCCCTTAGGGGACGTGGAGAAACCAAGCGCCTTTTAAATGCTTGGCAGATGGGAATTCTTCCTTCCCTTCTGCCTTCCTCCAATTGTTGTAGCGTTTCTGTTCAACTTAATGTAAACTTAGGCCAGGAAAAGTTCTTTTTACTTTCTTGATCTCAGCTGCTGCCAACAAGAGAATTAACCGAGGCCATAGCTCCAGCTGCAGGGCCGTGAGAGTGGGACCCACCCATCACCTGACTCCTTTTGCACAAAGTTGTGTGACCATCATCCTTCACGTGTACCTCCTCCAGATCTTTTCCAGAGCCTGGTGTGTGCTTACGATCGATCGGAACTTTAGTTTACTGGGAGGAGGAGGGGGGAGTCGCATTTAAATTTTGTCGTTTGAGGGGGATCTGAGTGGCTCAGTCGGTTAAGCGGCCGACTTCGGCCCAGGTCATGATCTTGCGGGTTGGTGAGGTTGAGCCCCACGTAGGGCTCTGTGCTGACAGCTCAGAGCCAGGAGCCTGCTTCAGATTCCGTGTCTCCCTCTCTCTCTGCCCCTGCCCTACTTGTGAGAGAGCTCTCTCTCAAATATAAAAATAAGCATTAAAAAATTTTTTTTAATTTAAATTTTGTAGTTTGAACAGCTATCAAAACAAGTGTTTTTACAAAGAATATAAGTATTTCCTAAAATATACATAAATATTTCTTATCCTCCATTGAGGCATTTAGGCACACTATTTGTTACTCTGGAAGAAACCTAATCTAGATAACCCTATAGCATTTACTTCCAGTCAAAGATAACAGAGAAATAGCACCACCATCCCACCCCCAGCACAGACTATGCATTATTAGGTTTTCCGTCTAACTCTGTGTCTGGTCTTCACAGATATTCTGTGCTGGGCCCCTAAGAGTGTTTTGGGGGGCCATCAACCTTAATCTGGGGGGTTGGGATAAAGTTGGAGTCACATTGAAATCAGTCCCTGGAACACCACAACCTTCCCAAGAACTAATAGACATTTAAATCCAAGCTTTTCATCTTTCTTTAATTACCCATTATTAATAGAAGCTATGGAAACATAACATCATTTTCTTATCTTTGAAGTGTCGAGGCTTGTTTTTTAAAGAGCAGTGAGAAATACTTTAGTGGAATGTATTGCTGCAAGGCATGAAGTCAGGTATAGAGATTCTTAACCTGGAGTTAGTTAATAAGGACAAATCAGTGCAAGCAAGCAAAGGTGATTTAAAATGACGTCTGCACAAATATTTTTTTACATGTATTCCTTCCTCCTGTTTCAGTTACTTGCATACTCAAGAACTAAGTTTTCTCTTAATTCAAGGTACTCATTATAAAGCTTTGTCATTTGTGATATTAATCCAGGTTCCTAGGGAAGCAACGTGATTTGCTGATACCACGAATGTCCAAGATTAACATAAATAATTGAATGTCTGGGTCAGTGATAGCTGAAATTTTTTATGGCATTACTCTGTGTAAAATTTTTGGATAGTCATCATTACTACACACAAACATATAGTTGTTTATAAATTATATACCCGTACAATTGTGTAATATAAATACATATCAAAAATGAAAATGTAACGAGCATATATGTGTGTGTTTATACATCTTACTTCCTCTCCAGTATACATGCCAACCAGTGTAGAAACTTAAAACCCTCAAATCTCATTTTAACACTTAGAGTCAAATACACTTTCTATAAACCTTCTCATGGGTATTTAAGAAAAAGCAGTGCTCGGAGTTCAGTTTCATATTTATCACCTCGCATTGATCACCCCTTGGTTTAAGTGCCTGCAGTCATTGAAATGGTAACCGGCAGGCAAAGGATGGAAAAGAAAGACCGTAAGGGGCCCAGATAATTCATAGTCTAAATAATAGGTCCACAGAGGAAAAGAAAATGTAATTTTAAAATGCACGATGGCATTTACATCCTCGTGTGCTGCCAGGCCATGGATAATCCTCATCTTTTCTCCCTGTGTCTGGCGCCCTGCCCCGGAGTCACTGCCTCTTTAATGAGTACCTTCAAATCCTTTCTCTAATTCCCTTCAAGCTGTAAATACTCTAATTTCTCTCAGAATAAGTAAATCCTTCCTTTAATATGTATTTTGGCAGCTCTGTCCTCCTGAGACACCCTTGAGACACCCTCCACCTCTGTCTTCTAGTCTCCCTATTTTCCTATTTTCCAGGTGGTTTTTCCTCACTCTCTTTCACAGGCTCCTCTGTTTAGCCCAGTCCTTGGTGTTTAGAGTTCCATCCTGGGTCCTTGTCTTCATTCCACCTGTTCTCTCTGGGCTAGTTCCCCACTCAAGTCAGGATCTCCAGCCAGACTCTTCTCCTGGTTCCAGATCGGGATTTCCATCTGCTACCAAATATCTCCACCTAGACGTCCCGTAAGCATGTCCTCAATGCATCCTCAACTGAAGTCAACACCTGCCCTCCAGAATTCTCTGCTGTATCGTCTCCTATTGTGTAATGGCAACATAATCATGCAAACGCTAAACCCGGGGATCTTTTCCCGTGTTTCAGGCTGACAGCCCATCTCCAAGTTCTGTCCTTCCTCCCCACCTCCTATAACTTCCGCCACCACCCTTGCTTTCTTTGTGTCTAGACAACTATAAAGTGTTTTTTTCTGTTTTTTGCTCTCATCCTTCTGGTCCATTCTTCTCATTGTCACTAGTGTTATCTTTCTAAACACTCATCTGTATCCAGTCAACCCCTTGCTTCAAACTTTGGGTGGCTCCCCATCTCACGAAGGGTGAAGTCCAGATTCAGGCTTTTCTCTGCTACACTCCTCCTGCACAGACTCAAACACGGGTACATGTACTGCACATAGGCCCATACATGATACACACACCCCAAAGCCACATACATACACCTGTACGCATCCTTCTGTGTTCTGACTGCGCTTGATCAGACCATATTTAGTGCTGTTTTCCAGACTATTCCCTTTGCCTTCACTGCCTTCATGCTTTTTCCCTTCTCCCCTTATCCCTTTGTAATTAACCACTGTCCTATGTTAGAAGAGACAAAGCCAAGCAAAATTATAAAGTAGGGAAGTTTTTATTTTATAACGAAAAGAGGAGTCTGAGGTAACCTCTAATTTCTGGAACCAACCCTAAACCACCTCTTCCCCTTTATGCTCAGCACCTTCACAGCCTTAAACCACCCTCTGATAAAGTAACCTCCCACCCCATAGCTCTACAGCTATACCTGCCCCACCCCGACTAAGCTTTGCTCTCAGAAGTCCTGGTTCACAAGCCACTGTTTGATTTAAATTCATGCTTTGGGGCTCAGGATCAGAATTTAAAGACAATTATTCACACATTTCTGATATATAGACAGATTTGGAAGCAATTGCTTAAATGTTAGCACTGTACCTCCTCTTTCCTGAGAAATTAAAATTCCAGTATTGCCTATATCACGTTGTTGTGAGATGAACACCAAGATAGGTACATTTCAACACCAAGAATCAGTGAATGCATCAGCTTGAATGAATTCCCTCTAAAGTAGGTGATGTCTGTTCCTGTCTTAATGTGTTAACAGCCTTGGGCCTATTAAAAGGCAGAAGCCTGTTAATGTAAAGAGATGAGCTTCTAATAATGGAATTTTAGACATTCATAAAAATAAAGACACAAATCCAAGTCAATATGTCAAAAATAAAGAAGTTCAGGAAGAATGGGAAAAATATTTGGGACCAAAAATATCATCCTGATGTCATAAGAATGTTACCACTAGAGTCAAAAGTTTTAATCTGGACTATTAGCCTTGCTCAGCTTGGGGAGTTACTGAGGTAGGATGGTTTTTGTGGGTTTTTTTCATTTGTTATGGTGACTGATTATTTACCTAGAAGAACACGTAGAAGAATGTCTCTCTAAAGAGAAAAAACTTAATACCTCAAATCCTGAGACAACAATAGATTCTGTATATGAAGGTGATTCCTGTGATGCCCCTTCAGATGACCTGTAGGTGCTTTGTTGATCTGGCCACAGTGAATTCCAGAAAAGTAGTATTTGAACATATTTTTATGCAGCAACTTTTATGCAAGGAAACCTGCTAGGCCCAACTATAGGAAACTTGAAACATGGTCCAAAGAGTTTACAGGCTATTTGGAAACAAGTCCAACCATGAGGGAAGGACATTGTCTCAGTCCCTGGAAGGTACCTAACCAACTTCAGACCCTTCCATCCTCCTTTCTGACAGAAGTCCAATTATTGGGTTACCTCCTCCTCTGCACAGCTAGGAGGTCAGGTGGACCTTGAAGGGTGGTTGCCCTGAGCCATTCCCGGTCATCTCATACCTCTCTCCAATGTCTGATTTAGACATGGCATGTAATTACGATGGCATGTGGAAGGAAATCTGCTTGGGGACTTTTGGGAAAGAATTTTTCATTCTTAAGAGAGATGTTGGTTAAGAAATGTATTGCCAGGTCATGTGAAGCTTGCAACAGCTATAACTGTCCTACAACCATAATGTCAGCTAGCTTGAGGATAAAGCCGATCGATACACTAGCCCTGTGGAGAAACAGAAAGCAGGTCCTTGATATTGTCTTTGAGTTTCTGAATTACTGAAATTTAGAGTCATTTACCTGTTTGTGCCTAAAAAAAAAAAAGTCTATGTAATTTAAAATGTGGTTATGTTGTTTTTGTTATGTTGTTTTGTAATTATGCTTATAACATACATATGTACCATAAGTTTCTATAGTGTAATAGTTACCATTTGGTCACATATAATTCATTGCTAATGAGTGGTACAGAACTTAATGTTGAGTTCAGAGGATGGAGAAATGTCACTGTGATGCATATAAGTAGCAAACCTCCCCACAAGTCTTCACGAGGACAGGAAAGAATCTTCACTATTCGGATCCGCTGTGAAGGACTGCAGAGGTCAGAGTCCAGTTCTCCCCTTTTAAAATGGCTGTCAGTGATGATAATAGAGTAACATAACCAGGGATAGGACCCAAGTCTCCAAGTTCCTGGGTCAGATGTTTTAGATACTGGAATACGAAAGGAGAAAGCCATTATGTCCACAACATACTGTTCAAGGTATTCACAGAGGGTGAAAGCTGAGAGGTTAACAGGCACCCGACCATAAATGACCTTGTAAATGGAAGTCAGGAGCATGGATTTTTGAGGACAATGGGAAGGTTTTGAAGGGCCTTAAGCAGGGGAGTGACATGACCGGATGGTTTCTTGAGTAGATTACTCCAGTGGCAGGGTGGATGGTGGATTGAAAGGAGGCCAGACTGAAGGCACTACCTTTCTTAGGAAAGAAATAGTTCTGGCCTTAGTTTTATTGGGAGATGATGGTGCTCAAACTCAGTAGCAGTAGGGAAGGATCACAGGGGATGCATTTGAAAGGTAGCAAGGGAGAATGGACAGGATTTGTGGTTGATTTATACAATGGCAACGAGTGAAGGAGAAGATAAGACAGAGGCCTAGGTTTTGGGTGTGGACAACTCAGTGAGGTGCTACTGACTGAGACAGAGAGGCAAGGAAAGAAGGCAAATTAGAAAGATAATCAGTTCACTGTGACACGTTGTTGGACACATTCAGGAGCACATGTCTAGTAGGTAGATAGTTATAGATAGAGCAGTGTTAGAAGCAGGAGAGAGGACAACAGGGGCTAGAGATTCAGGAGTCAGGGGCATCTAGAGAGTCACTGAAGACACAGCATTGATGAGTCAGGCAGAGACCAGAAGACAGCGTTGTCCACAACCCAAGGGACTACCTGAGAGGGTCAGGTGAGGAAGAGGAGATGCCAGAGAGAGAAAAGAGCAGTGGGAGCAGTGAGTAGAAAGAATACTACAGTAAGTGGGGCACCACACAAATATTTTGAGAGGGAAGAGTTGGTCAGTAGGGTCATATTCACAGAAGTCAAGCATGTTGGACAGCCTTGATGAGGACAGTCTCCATGGCATGAAAAAGCAGAAGCCAGAGTGGGGTAGGCTGAGGAGTAAGTAGACCATGAGGAAATACAGACAGTGTCAGGAAGTTAGATAGTAAAAGAGAAGAGGGAGTGGCTGAGTGCCAGGAGGGGAGAGACTTCATAACAATTATTATAAATAGGTGTTTTGTGTTTGTGTTTGTTTTTTGTTTTTTGTTTCACTTCTATTGCTTATGGTATTGCATGGTCCACTTGTGCTTTTTGAGAATTGCATTGAGGCTTCTGTATGTGGCAAGAGTCCCTAACACAGGAGAGACTGGGGGAGAGGAGGAGCACTGATATTCATGGCAAAGGGGTCTCAGAGAAGGGGGGATGGAATGGGATGGCCACAACAGCAACAGCTCTGGCAACAGCTTGGGAGCCACAGATGACCATATAGGGAAGGCAGAGTAGGTTCTGGCATATGACATGGAGAGGATATGGGCTGATGAGACCAAGCTGAAATTGACGGCTGTGAGGGGTGCAGAGGGAGACCGCCAAGTTGTGGGAATAGGCACCCCCTGCCCTCCAGCGTGGCCACTTGGATTGATGAAGGAGCCCTTGTATTTATTTTTGTTTTAGAACATACTTACTGCACTAATGTAGCTGTGATTAATAAACTTCGCATGGATTTTAGGGTACATAATATATAACAATATTCCAATTCTGGTCGTAGAATTAATATCCGTGCTTTAGTCAGATTTCCTAAAAACACAAAGAGGTTTTTTTTTTAGAGCTACAGGTATGTTTCTCCAGTTAAGCTTTTAGTTCTTTATTTCTATCCAGTATAATAAAGATTCTCAAAGTCATCTTTTCGAAATCATAGTCCCATATAACCCAGAGAATTAGAGTTGGGTTTGAAAGGTTCTGTTAGTAAAATATTGAAGGCTTTTATTCTGTGTAACTCAATGGTGTTTTCACAGTGTTTTAAAACATTTTCATTTAATTATATAGATTAGAAAAGAAATTAATGTCAATTCTTAATTTTGTTGAAGTTGTGATTAATCCAAAGAGCTAGTATTCAAGTATTTTTTCCAGTCTGTGCCTGCTGATTCTTGTACACATAAATTACATTTACCAACCAGTATAAACTTGAACTGCATATTTTTCTAATGTTTCCAGGTCCATAGAATATTGGGACTGTTCATAATTTTCAAATATATTGTTCTTCCTTTGAAAGAGTTGTCTGTTCTGTTGTCCAAACAGTTCATGGCAACTGTGCGATCTTGTGAGTGAAGATTCCCGCATTATTATTCTGTGTTCTGAAAGGGTAACTGTAGTTCTTCCTTTTAGTAGTTTAAAGTGACTAGGGACAGTTTTTACTACAGAAGCCATACATAACTCCTGATCATTGAAAGGCTTTCTGTATAAAAAATGAGGCTAATGTTTAAACAGAGCCATGGAAATAAAGGAGTGATGGACACTGTATTGTCAGTGTAAGAGATTATTTCATTGTGTTTTGAAAAGCATGAGCAGAGCTCTTGCGCCCATGGGTGCCTTGAACATTGGCAGTTGTCATTCTCTCCCATTCATTTGAAGGTGGCCTTTGTTTGTCTTTGTGCACGCCTGATCTCATTCCCATGGATACCGTGTGGAAATGCAGACTGAACTCAATCTGGCTTCTGGTCAGCTCAGTCAGATAACTCTATTCCAAACTGTTTACCAGTTACCTTCAGGTCCTTTCACCAAATAGCTTCATGGATGTTTGTTAGAATATGGACACTGAATATTTTGGATTTTATAACCTTGCCTAAGCCATATTCCAAATGCTAGTGTATAAATAGATATTTTACAGCAATTGACTTAGTTTTTCTATGTAGTTGTCAACATTGTTGGGGGGAAAAAAAGAATAACTTAGCCTTGGAAATGGAGATACTTTTATGTGATATTTGTTTTCTTTTTAGTATAAAAATGTAATTTTTGACATAATTTATGTCAATGTCTTAGTCCATTTGGGCTGCTATAACAAAATACCACAGACTGGGCAGCTTATAAACAGAAATTTTTTGCTCACTGTTCCAGACACTGGAAGTTCAGCGTGGTCACATTCTGGTGGAAGGCCTCTTCCTTGGCTGGTGGAAGGGGCTGGAGTGTCTCTGGAGCCTCTTTTATAAGGCACCAATCCCATTCATGAGGGTGAAGCCTCTGCACCTCTAAAGACCCCACTCCCTAATACCATAATGTTTGGGGGTTAGGATTTCAACATAGGAAGTTGGCGGGGGGGGGGGGGGGAGAGGACACAAACATTCAGACCATAGTCCATAGTAATTAAGAAACCCTTTTAGGGGCACCAGGGTAGCTCAGTCAGTGAAGTGTCTGACTTCGGCTCAGGTCGTGATTTTATGGTTCGTGAGTTTGAGCCTGACATGGAGCTGTCCGCTCTTAGCACGGAGCCTGATTCGGATCCTCTGTCTCCCTCTCTCGCTGCCCCTCCCCTGCTCTCTCTCTCAAAAATAAATAAAAACATTTTTAAAGAGGAAGAAACCCTTTTATTATCAAAGTATTTAATTTTTGCCCCCAAATTATAGGACACCATTTTATTACTACTTTTTTGTTATGGTCTAAGTGAGATATGACCTTAACCTTTTTAACAGTACAGCCCCATGGTCTCTTACCTTTGTCCGTGTTCTCTCTTTTTGAAATACTCTTTATGCCCCAACCCCTATTCTGCACATCATTTATGTGTCAATTTCATCAAGGCTCATGCACCCCAGGAAACCTTCCTAACCCCAGTCCAATTTGGGTATCCTCCTCACATGCATAGCAGTTTCTATCTCAAAAGCCTGCTTACACAGCTCTAACCCACATAGACTGCAGACCCTGAGAAGACAGGGGCCATGTCTTTTTCACTTGTGCCAAGTTGAATTTTGTCGAATGAGTGATGACTGCATGAGACATGTAGGGCAGTCACTGTAGCGTGAATTAAAGGCGCATTTTCTGAATGAAGGCCAAGATGAAAATTTCCTAGTTCTTTCCAATTAGAGTATGCAAAAAAGCCTTTACCTGCAGGTTTATCTGCATTTGCTAAAATATTTCTTTCATTGATTTTTTTTCCCTTCACTTCTTTGACTGAGTTTGTTTGCTCCTAAAATATCTCTTCTTTGTCTTGAAATGTCCAACCAGGCTAGCTGTATTTGAAAAGTAACAAGATGAATAAAAGTATTAGGACATCACTGACGTCTTTTTTCCCCCAAGCACTTTCCCATTCGCCTATTCTGTTCTCATAAAGCAGCACCATAATTTAGCTTCAGCCTGACTCTCTCTCCCACTGAATACATTCTTTAAAATCACCTTCAGTTCTGTTCATCATTGTATTCCCAGGACCTGGCATATAGTAAGTGACAAAAAAAAATGATTGGTAAAAAAATATATAAAAATAAACATAAAACCAGAATTCAGATAACTTTGAGGTACATGTGTCCATTAAAATACTAAATTTGGGTAATTAAAGCAGAATATTTTAATAGTCTTCCGGGAAAGTGACCTATACTAAAATATTCATCTTAACAGAAATATATTTATATTCTTTCTTTTGATATTTATAAGTGTGAAAGTAATTTTTATAGATATACCTACCATCTATATGAAATGAACAATTTACTTTTTTGGTCACTTGATATCTTTTACATATACTTTTCTATATGGGCTTCATATTTACAACTTTGCAATAATGCATCCTGCCATATCATGACTATTGTTTCATTTTTGGATATTTAGGTTGTTTCCTGTGGGATTTTTCCCCTACTGTAAATAATGTGGCTATAAATATCATTGTACAAGAAGCTTTTTCTTTCCTTTTTCCTTTTGGACAATTTCCAGTGGAGGCATTACTGGGTCAAATGTTACGGCTATTTTTTAGCTTTTGTTGCATATTGAACAGTGTAGGCATCAATAATGTGTGAATTTACAAACTTCACCAACATTAGGATTTTAATTTACTTTTTGTAGTTTTTTTTTTTTTAACTTTTTGTCAGCTTGGTGGATGTAAAGTGATGCTTCCTTTTTATTTTAACTCTCATTCTTTATATTTGTCAGGGTGCACCTTTGAAGCTACTCTTTAAATATGCCTATCTTTTGAAAAGTATGTGTAGGTTAGAATATTCTAGAAGTTAGGCCTAGAAGAACATCAAAAGATCATCTAATAAATGCCTCAGCTTTATAATAATCAGTTTTTAAAATGAATAATGCTCAGGACTCCAGCCTGCAGTGTGCTATCCATCATTTCAAAAGGCTCTTCAGAATTTCTTCTGAAAATCTCTTTGATAAACCCCACCCCCTACCCTTGGTCACCTATTTCCCACAGGCTGATTAAAATCCATTTCACTTGAGGAGAGGCAGTCCTCTGGTTAAGATTTCTATTCTTCCATGGGACAGAACCCTTTAGGGGAAGCACATTCCCTAAGAGAGAAGACATTCTGTTTGCCAGAGCACTTGACTTCGAGTGACCGAATTTGGAGATTGTTCTGGTTAGCTATTGTCATGTAATCTATCATCCTAAAACTTAGTGGCTTAAAATGGCAACTATCATTTGTTATCTCTCATAGTTTCTTGAGTAGGACTTTGGGAATAGCTTGGCTGGACAGTTCTGGCTTGAGGTTTTTCATGTGGTTACTTTCAGAGGGTAGGCAGCTCTTTCTCTTAGAGGGTAGGCAAGTGGTCTTGCCATCCTGGCATTCTCTGATAGCCTGACTTTTTATAGGATGACTCAGGGATCCAAAGGCATGTGTCCCTCCCAATATACTGGCAGAAACTGCATGGTCTTTTCTAACCTAGACTCAGAAATCATGCAATTGCCTCTGTTCATCAAAGCAGTCACAAAGTCTCACCTAGATTCTGAGGGAGGAGACTTATTTTCTTGATGGGAAGAGTGTCAAGTAATTCCCAGACAGATTTTAAAACCACCACAACTTAATCAACTTAATAGTGCTTACGAGATAGTTCATCGTTTTTATCAGAGCTGTTCAACATGGGCATTATTGACATTGGGGCCAGATAATTCTTCCAGGACAGGGGGATGTGCTGGGGGTGGGTGGAGGGGCTGTCCTGTGCACTGTAGGATGTTGAGTGGCATCACTGGCCTTTACCCACTAGACACTAGTAGCCACCACCTCCCCAAGCGGGACAACCAAAAATATGTCCAAAAATTACAAAATTCACCCAAGGGACAGAATTCTCCCAGTTGAGAGCCACTACACTAAACAAACATGAACAGGTATACATAAGAGATAATGGGGCTTTGGTTCTAGACCACTACAATAAAACAAATATGGCAATAAAGTGAGTTAAGTAAATTTTTGGCTTCCCAGTGTATGTAGTAGGAGCTATGTTTATACTATACTGTAGTCTATTAAGTATATGATAGCATTATGTCCAAAAAAGTCCTTACCTTAACTTAAAAATACTTTATTGCTAAAAAGTGCTAATCATCACCTGAGCTTTCAGCAAGTCATAATGACTGATCACAGATCACCATAACAAATATAATAATGATAATGAAAAAGTTTGAAATATTGCAAGAATTACCAAAATATGTCACAGAGACATGAAGTTGAGCCAATGCTGTTGGAAAAATGCAGCCAATAGACTTGTTTGACACATGGTTGCCACACTCCTTCAATTTGTAAAAACAACAACAACAAAAAACAAAACAAAACCAAAAAACACCATGCAACATCCGTGAAGCTCAATAAAGTGCAATACAACAAAGCGTGCCAGGATTAAGCACATTTACATTCATGGCATCAGGGAAAGAACTCCAGCCCTGAAGAGAAAACCAAACGCCATTGTTCCGAGTGACTTCACGTATCATAGGCAAACTATTCCTTACCTTTCTGGGTCAATGGGAGGATCAAATAAGATTATGAATAGAAAAGTATTTTGCAAACTGGAAAAGCATATATAAGGCTATTTTTTTTTAAAAAATCCATACATTTAGTATTCATCTATTTTGATCATCATTCATTTATTGAAGAGACCCATTTAAGGGACCTATATATAGTGCCTGTCCTATGGCAGCAGCGTCCGACCCTGGGGAACTTGGAGGATTCAAGGCAGCTCTGCTTTTCCATTTCTAACATCACCTGTGGAGGAAAAGGGTAGCACCTAGATCCTTACTGAATTGTAATACTTAACATTCAAAACAAAGCCTTCCAATTTTTTTCAATGTTTTATTTATTTGTGAGTGAGATAGTGAGATAGAGCACGAGTGGGCCAGGGGCAGAGAGAGAGGGAGACACAGAATCTGAAGCAGCTCCAGGCTCCAAGCTGTCAGCAAGCTGTCAGCAACGCAGGGCTCGAACCCCCAACCCTTGAGACCATGACCTGAGCCAAAGTCGAAAGCTTAACTGACTGAGCCACCCTGATGCCCCTACACTGAAAACAAAGTCTTTTAAAGAAAAAATTACATTTTTCTTTCTTAATGAAAGCAGGAAAGTGTTGTGCTGCTATAATCCAAAAGCAGTTGTGAGGGTCACTTTATCCTTTTGGATTTTGCACTACCTTTTTTTTTTTTTTTTTTTTTCTAAAGCACTATAGTTATAATAGAGCTTTAATCTGTATACAATATATGGTCATTTCTAGAGGGCCTATCATTTCTATGTTTACTTGCTTTGGGCTTTTTATAGGGGGAGGAGAGGGCTACATTATTTCTGCATTTTTTGTCCTTTTAGCCTGAAGACAAAGCTATTGAAAATGAGTTCCCGTGGTTGTGTGTGTGTGTGTGTTCAAGTGATCTAATGTGACCGATGACCATTTTTGATTTTGTCATGCATATTCTAAATAATGATTAGCTCCACTTTAAAGTTTAAAGTCTGTTTTCAAAGTTTAAAGTCGGGATCTGAGTAAACCCACTTCCTGCTTGTGTGGCTTCCTGGAGGATCCACTGACTGATAATATTTTCTTGGCTTTCGTGGTATACTTTGAGTATGCCTCAGCAAAATACAGCAATGTGACATCCTCCCACCCATTATACAGCAGTTCTCAGAAACTTAAATGGCAATTCATTTAAGATATTTTTTCATGGTAGAGGTAAAGGTGGGATTACAGATTGGTAGGCCTTTTTCAAATTCTTCAAAAAGCATACTATCCTCAGTAACATACAGACACTAATAGTAAACAAAACAAAGCAAGCAAAAATAGCTGTCTTTCCTAAGGGCTCATCACTTGCTAGGCACTGGGTGGAGAGTTTTATATGCATCGTCTGGTCATGATGAGGTAGATTTCTGTATTATATCTTCTTCACAGGTGAAGAAGTGGTGGCTTATTTGGGATGTGGAACGTGCCCAAGGTCACCAAGCTATTCAAACCCTGTGCGCTTAGGCACTATGATAATACTGTTGGTCTTCCGCAGTATGTGGATTTTTCAGTTAAAAAAAAAAAATCCTTGTACTTCTAGCACTGGCTGACTTCTGCTATCCCATCACCCCCCCAAAATAGTCCATCTTCTTTTTAGGGTTCTCCTCTAGCTAGATAAAAACCAAAGTTAAGTGTTCTCTAAAATGCTAGTAAAAAATGTGTCTGTATATTTGTCTCTTCATGTGTGTACCTATATGTATACGTACTTACTAATCTACCTTGTAATCCATCTATCTGTATATCTTCTCAGTAGCCTGCATTCAAGCCTCTTGCTTTGAACCAGTCCAGAATTCATATTTATTAACACAACTGGTCTTCATTGATCTCTATAAAAAAGATAGATTTCCAATATGTGAGGTAGTTACGCATTATTAAAAATACAGCAGAGTAAGGGAGATGGAGAAGGTTGGGCAGGGGTGAAAAACGGGCATGTATTATTTTACAGGGGGCTCTGTTTTAGTTACCTATTACTATATAACAAGTTACCACACAGGCTATGACTTTAAATAATGTACACTTATTATCTTACAGTTTCTGTGGGTCAGGAATTTGGGCCTGGCTTCACTGGTGTCCTCTGCTTCAAGGCATCTCATAAAGCTGCACTCAGGTGTGGACCAGGGCTGGGGCCTGATCTGAATGCTTACCCGAGGAGGCATCCACTTCTGATTGTTGGCAGAATTAATTTTCTCTTGGGTTGCTGGACTAAGGGCCTCAGTTCCTGGCTGGATTTCACTGGAGGCTGCCCTGAGTTCCTTATCCTGTGGACCTCTTTGCTTCATCAAAGATAAAGAGAGAGTGCATCTGTGTGCAAGACAGAGGTTACAATCTTATGTAATGTAATCACAGAAGTGATATATCCTAGGGCATTCGATTCTGTTTTGAATCTTCACTTCTATAGGTTTGAAGTCGCAGGGAAGAGGATCACACAAAGACATGAATAACAGGAGAGGGGTATCACTGGGAGCCACCTGACCACCACAGGTAGTGAGGAAAGACAGCTCTGATAGCTTGATGTTTGATGCGAACACAAAGGCAGTGAGAGTGAACGTGACAATTTCTGAGAAAAGAATATTCCATGCATAGGGAGCTATGCAAAAGGCTCGAAATCAGAGTGTGTTTAAGAGTCCAGCTGAGTGAAATGAAGGAATAGGGCAGGAGGTGAGATCAGACAGGTGAGGAGGAATGATGACACAGCTCTCCAGGAGGAATTCACACAGGAGAACAATGGAGTAACTTTTCAAAGCAGTCCACCACAGTAAGAAATGGCAAATGGCGAGTGTCAAGGGAGTTAGAATAAGGGTGTATGTAGGCATGAATTGGAGAGGAAGACCAGAACCAAAGTTTATAGAGAAGTGGCCTGTGAACAGAGATTTAATAGAGGAAATATTCACTTCAGTTATGCCTGTTGTTTCCATACATTGCCTCAGGGTATGTGAGCCTATCTTGTTACTGAGCAAGTTATTCAGCAGGCATTGACTTGCTAAATGTGCAAAAATGCTATTCTGTGAGAGAGGGAGAATGAGGATTTCTCCTTTCACACGGAAGGAATTTAGGAATAAAATGTGAAAATAGAAAGTGAATAGAGGAGTGGGTACTCCCAGTCCTCTTGGCCACTAGGAGATAGTGAGTCTGCCAGATGGCAACTCACCCTCCCTCTCTTTACGAAAAAAAAGAGAATCCATTGAGTTGTCAGGAAGCACTAAGTCATAATAAATGAATTTAAGAAGAATTTACAGTAGACTTTTGAAGATGTTTATTGCCTGCAAGATCAAAAAATGTGAAAGGGCCTCAAAACCATCTACATGCCACACCAGTCCAAGGCTCGATGCAGTTACTTTGTCAGGGAAAAACTTGGATTTTTTTTCACACAAAATATGAACTTTAAAAGATATAAGTGGAATTAGTATATATCCCTCCTGTATTTAGAAATGCACACACATGGACTGACAGAATTATCTTCCAAACTCAGAAGAGTATATTAAAATTTTCTGATATAATCTTTCTCCCTCTCTTACTCTGCTGGGCCAGCCATTAACAAACTATCACAGACTGGGTGGCTTTAACAACAGAAATTTATTTTCTCACAGTTCTGGTCATCCAAGATCAAGGGGCCATCAGAGTTGGTCTGTGGTGAGACCTCCTTTCTGACTTGTGGACTGCTGCCTCCTTGTTTTGTCCTCACATGGCGTTACCTCTGTGAGCACATGGAGAGAGAACTGTCTGGTACTCTTCCTCTTATGTGGACACCAGCCCTACAGTCAGAGTAGGGTCCCACCGTTATGACCTCTTTTCATCTTAATTATCTCCTTAGAGGCCCTATTTTTAAATGTAATCACATTAGGACTTAGGATTTCAATAGAGGAACTTGGGGGGTTGCAATTCATCCATAACACCACGTTAGCCTTAATAATATATAAATGAATTTATCTCTGGTCATAGAAGTGATGCATGTATTTCTTTAGTATGAATACAGAGTAATTGTCAAATAAATAATACATGCATACACTGTTTTCTTAAAAAAAAAAAAAAGTAGACACAAACCATGAGGCAGGGAATTATTACCCAGATGTCAGCCAGAATCTCTCTGCGTCTAAAAATTGAGATAAGACTCATTCAAATCCCTATTCCACTCTTATAGGAAAATACAGTGCTCTCCCAAGATTTTTCTGAACTCCCAGGCGGTATCCATTTTCATTGTCATTCAACCTCCAGCTTCCTGACTGTGGAGTGTTTGTTCTCTACTCTGTCAGGTCTAGAACTTGATTTTGCCCCATGTAGAAGCTAATACATCAGGCTATTACTGTTTCACTGATGCTGACAGATGACACGAGATTCCTGAGTTGGAGACAAAGGACTTTATTACTCACCACACAACTAGTAGCATGCTCATGAGCATTTTATATCAGCAACCCTTTCGCTTCCCCATGAAGTCTCATGGAGAGTATGTGAAGGGGTCCAAATGGATGCCTGCATACACACTAGATTGCATTCATTACAAGAGAGGAATGTATGTTTTACAGCAAGAAGTCAGCAAGCCTTTTCTTTGTCCTGGAGGGAAATCTATCAAGGCTGCTCACTACACACATAACCCTGAAAAATGGACCAGGTAAATAGCAGTCAGGATCTTACATTCTTGGCATACCCATTGTATGAATTTGAATGGTAGTCCCAAAAGGTATGACTATGTCCTAGTTCCCAAAAATCCATGAATATTACCTTATTTGGATAGAGGACCTTTGAAGATTGCCTTTCAGAGACTGTTGGTAGAAACATGAATGTTGAAACCACTTCTGGTGAAGTTCTCAGAAGGAAATGAGGAGCCTGCTATCAGAAACTGAAGGGAAGGTAATCCTTGTTACATAGTGGCAGAAAATTTATGCTACCTGTGTCCTCCAGTTGTGTAGAAAGCGGAAATTTCAATCAATGAACGTAAATGTTTAGCAGAGGAGATTTCCCAGCAAAATGTTGAAGGTGCAGCCTGCTTTTTCCTTAATGAATGTAGTAAAATGCAAGAGGAAAGAGATAAATTGAGAAAGAAACTTCCCAACAAAACAGAACAGTACTTAATGATATAAGAAGCTCTCAGCCTATCCAGAGTACAAAAATGAAAGCTAATATTAGGAGACTCATTGTTAAGAAAGTGTTGCTCTGAAGAGAAGGCCAAGGGTGTGGTTGGAAAATTTTGCAGTACAGATTAGGCATGTGATTCACAGATCCTCTCAACCATCTCAGCAGAGGCCAGGGATAGAGACGGAATTATCCAGGAAAGATCTGTGGAGAGCTCTCTTGTATAATGGCCTAGATCCCCAGGATGTACACAGGAGACCTACCAGCTTTTAGGAATGTTGTTTCAGCAGAAATGCTGCCACCTTGGACTGAAGGGGACAGAGAAGCAGAGGCCCACCTTGGACTGAAGGGGACAGAGAAGCAGAGACCAGTAGAACTGTTGTAGGCCAGAGGACAGTGCCTTGAGCAACAGAGGATTATTCTCAAGACTTGGAACCTAATGGAATATGACCTGCTATGTTAAACTTTCTTGGTACCTCTGACCCTTCATCCCTTCTAAAGTCTCCCTTTTGAAATAGAAATGTCTGTCACATACCTATCATACCACTGTATTTTATTTTTTTAATATAATTTATTGTCAAGTTAGCTAAAATACAGTGTATATAGTGTGCTCTTGGTTTCAGGGGTAGATTCTTGTAATTCATCACTTACATACAACACCCAGTGCTCATCCCAACAAGTGCCCTCCTCAATGCCCATCACCCATTTTCCCCTCTCCCCCATGCCCCCCCCCATCAACCCTCAGTTTATTCTCTGTATTTAAGAGTCTCTTTTGGTTTGCCTCCTTCTCTGTTTGAAACTATTTTTCCCCCTTCCCTTCCCCCATGATCTTCTGTTAAGTTTCTCAAGTTCCACATATGAGTGAAAACATGTGATACCTGTCTTTCCCTGACTGACTTATTTCACTTAGCATAATACCCTCCAGTTCCATCCACATTGTTGCAAATGGCAGGACTTCATTCTTTCTCATTGCCAAGTAGTATTCCATTGTATATATAAACCACATCTTCTTTATCCATTCATCAGTTGATGGACATTTGGGCTCTTTCCATAATTTGGCTATTGTTGATAGCACTGATGTAAACATTGGGGTACATGTGCCTGTATGAATCAGCACTCCTGTATCCTTTAGATAAATTCCTAGTAGTGCTATTGCTGGGTCATAGGGTAGTTCTATTTTTAATGTTTTGAGGAACCTCCACACTGTTTTCCAGAGCTGCTGCACCAGTTTACATTCCCACCAACAGTGCAAGAGGGTTCTCATTTCTTCACATCCTCACCAACATCTGTTGTTTCCTGAGTTGTTCATTTTAGCCACTCTGACCAATGTGAGGTGATATCTCAATGCAGTTTTGATTTGTGTTTCCCTGATGATGAGTGATGTTTAGCATCTTTTCATGTGTCTGTTGGCCATCTGAGTTTCTTCTTTGGAAAAGTGTCTATTCATGACTTCTTCTCATTTAATCACTGGATTATTTGTTTTTTTGGGTGTTGAGTTTGGTAAGTTCTTTATAGATTTTGGAAACTAACCCTTTATCCAATATGTTATTTGCAAATATCTTCTCCCATTCTGTGTGTTGCCTTTTAGTTTTGTTGATTGTTTCCTTTGCAGTGCAGAGGCTTTTTATCTTGATGAGGGCCCAATAGTTTATTTTTGCCTCTATTTTCCTTGCCTTTGGAGACACATCAAGCAAGAAGTTGCTGCGTCTGAGGTCAAAGAGGTTGTTGCCTGTTTTCTCCTCTAGGGTTTTGATGGTTTCCTGTCTCACATTTAGGTCTTTCATCCATTTTGAGTTTATTTCTGTGTATATACCACTGTATTTTAGAAATAGACAACTCATTTTCAAGGTTCATAGACCCACAGATGGAGGGAAATTTTGCCCCAGGACAGATCACACCTGGAGTCTCACCTGCACCTGATTTAGATGAGAGCGTTTCTCCTGGACTATCAAGCACAGTTTTCCTGGGAACCATTGTCCCCTAAGCATGTTGCCCCATGTCTTGGTGACTGATATATATATATATATATATATATATATATATATATATATATATATATATATATATATGATGATTAATTTGGATTTTATTTTTTATTGACATGTTACATTATATTACTTTCAGGTGTACAACATAATGATTCTCTATACGCAGATACTGTGAAATGATCACCACGATAAGTCTAGTTAACATCCATCCACATATAACTACAAAGGTTTTTCTAATGATGAGAACTTTTAAGATCTACTTTCTTAGCAACTTTCAGCTATACAATACAGTGTTATTAACTGTACTCTCCATGCTGTACATTACATGTCTATGACTTATTTATTTTACAACTGGAAGAGTTTTTATGTTTTCTGTTTAATTAACTTATTTATTTTGAGAGAGACAGAGATAGTGTAAGTCGGGGAGGGTCAGAATGAGAGGAGATAGAGAATCCCTAGCAGGCTCCTCCCTGCCAGTGCAGAGCCTGACAAGAGGCTTGAACTCACAAAACTATGAGATCATGATCTGAGCCACCAGGCGCCCCAGTGTTCTTGTGTCTTTGTTTACTATTTAACAGAGACATTGCCCCCCTAAAATGCCAGCATACATCTGCAGGAATGGGTCAGAATGCAATATAATCACCCTCGTTAAAAACGCCCCACTCTTCCCAAATCTACCTCTTGCTTTTGGCCTTGATTCTCTTAACGTGAATTTCTTCCTTTATATTACCCTGGACCTTTCTGCAAATGAACCCCTTCCATGAAAAGCCTGCTCCACCAGCCCTTCAACATATTGAGATATGCTTAAACTATGCATTGGTCACACAAATTAGACCCTCCTTCTGCCATCCTTTACTATAAATATGTGTCATTAATCATTTACAATAGTATTTTGGAAGTCAATAAACTTCCTCTGCCAAATTTTTGTTAGTGAGTATAGAATGACCTGTTTTGTTTTATGCATTTATTTCTGCTCTTCTTTTCAAAAGATTTTGTTCCTATTTGAGCCTCACTACAATCTAAGAATAAAACTGGGTTAACTATATCTAATCCCTAAACATATATTTCTCTTTTGAATTATCTTATAATTTAAAATTGGTTTCCAAAATAAAGTGAGAGGATGAATTTCGTATTTGTGAAACTAATTCTTAAATTATTAAGGTTGCCCCCCAAAGTTACTTCATAGATGAGTAAGAATTATCCAGGCAGAAGGTTCTCTAAAAATTTTTTAAATGAATTAAAGAAAAAAGAATTCTGCATTAATCAAGTTGTGCTTATCTATCTGGTTTGCCTATGGGTATTAAAATGGCAACAAGCCAGGTTATAACAAAGACGATTGTGGACATAGTGAAGATTGGTTAGACGTCCAGGGGATACAGGACTTATATTTGCAGCAAATTTTAGTGAGATTCACTGGAATGCTTGGACTTCATTACTGCTAACTAATGCACAGCAAGGTTACCCTGGATAAATCCTTTGAGTTTGTTGCACTATTATTGCATTCACAGGCATTCACATAAGGACCAGGAGGGAAGATTTATACTTTGGGTAATAATATGCCCCTGGCAGGGTGAAGCTCAAGTCACCTTGAAACTCACTGCATCTAATGTAGAACTGGAAATGTATAAATGAATGAAACAGTCTATGACTTTCTGTGCCAATTTTTTTATTCCATACTCTTGTTCTTCACATCTCTATACCACTGAGCAGGATATTCCTTGTGCCTGGAATGACCTTTGCCTTCCATTCTATGTAGTAAATTTCAACTCATCCTTTAAGATACAGATTAATTGCCACCTCTTCTGTGAAGCCTTCAGGCTTAGATTTACCCTCTTATCAACTTTTGGTTCAGAGTTCTTTATAGTTCTCTGAAATTTAATACTCATCCTGTTATGATGTATTAGTTTTTTACTCATATTACCAGAACAAAGCTCAATGACAGCAGGGATAGTGTCTGTTTTGTTCATTGTTATATCCTCAGGACCTAGAAAATGCCTGACGCAAAAGAGCTGGATAAATATGTTTTGAATGATCCATTTATTAGTGGGTATAGACATATAAGCATGGTTGTGGGGAAAGGGAATATAATGAACCAAATATGGTTGTTATTTTCCATATTATTCGATTAAGTTATGGGATAGACATAGAAACATATTTCTATACATAATGGGACTTCAAAGAAGGAATAGATATTGGATTAGACAGAATACTTACATTAAGTTTACTATAAACTAATTATCATAGGCTAAGTTGTGAAATGATGACATAGATAGTGAGTTGTAAATATATATATTTGAAGAGAAATAAGTATAATGAATTGGAATTGTCCAGATTTATCAAAAGAGGCATGGTCTTGAAGGGAGAATTGAATTAGCAGGAAAGAAGAGATTTGGGATCAATGGGATAAGGAATGGTGATGGAAAATGACGTATTTTGTGAGGAATTGAGCAGACCATTGATGAAGGAAGTTCTGGACAGTAAGGATGAGAAAATGAGCCAGGCCAAGGCTTTGAGCTCAGCTACCAATTGTGTGACATTGAGGAAGAATGGCATCTAACCTTATTTGTACAATGGTAATAATAGCTACATTTTTGCTTTTTCACAAGGTTTCTTGAGGCATCAAATGAGTCAAAATGATTCTGAAAGAAGTAAGAAGACGTAAGCATTAAGAAATAGTATGATACAGGGGCACCTGGGTGGCTCAGTCGGTTAAGCGTCCGACTTGGGCTCAGGTCATGATCTCATGGTTTGTGAGTTCGAGCCCTGCGTTGGGCTCTGTGCTGACAGCTTGGAGCTTGGAGCCTGCTTCAGACTCTGTGTCTTCCTCTCTCTTTGCGCCTCCCTGCTCATGCTCTGTCTCTCTCTGTCTCTCAAAAGTAAATAAATGTTAAAAAAATTTTTTTAAATAGTATGATACAAATTGGAATAATAGAAGAAAAAGTGTTGGAAGGAAGTATATCCAAATTCACTGCACTTGCATTAAGATGATGTGACTATGAGTGAGCTTTATTCCTAATTTTTTCTATATTCCAAATTATCATTGAAGAGCATATATTAATCAAAAATTCATTTCATTCAACAAATATTATACTAGGTGCTGAGAAAAAAGAGTGAATAAAAGAAATAAGATCTGAGCTCTCAAGGGGTTTAGGTCTTACTAGGCAGAGACAGACACAAAACAGTGCAGATACATAAGATAATTTCAGATAACTAGTGCTGTGATAGTGGTGTATTGATGGAGTAGGATGTTGCTGCTAGATAGAGGAGTCAGGGGAAGTTTCTATGAAGAGAGCAGAGACCTGTTTGAGCAAAGACCTAAATAGTAAATAGGTTAGATGCTGAGCTGGGAAGAAAATTCCCAACATAGATTGCTGAGTTGGGAAGAAAATGTTGTAGACAGTGGGTCAAGCAGCTGCAAAGGCCATAATGCAGAATGAGCTGCTTGTGCTCAAAGGACAGAAGCAAAGCCAGAGTGGCTGGAACATAGTGAGCAAAGAGGGTGGTGAAAGTGAAGCCAGATACACAAGGTCAGATCATGAATGACCTTTGAAACCATGGTATGAAAACTGGATTTTATTGTCAGTGCACTGATAAGACATTGGGATATTTCTATAACAAAACAAACAAGAATATACGATAGGAAAAATACAGTCTCTTCAACCAGTGTTGGGAAAACTGGATAGCAACATGCAAAAGAATGAAACTAGATCATTTTCTTACATCATACGCAAAAACAAACTCAAAATGGATTAAAGACCTAAATGTGAGACCTGAAGCCATAAAATTCCTAGAAGAAAACATAAGCAATAATTTCTTTGACATCGCTGTAGAAACATTTTTATAGATAAATTTTATAGATATAGATATATCCAATAAAGGGTTAATATATAAAATCTATGAAGAACTTATACAACTCAACACCAAAAAATTTATAGATAAATCTCTTCTAGCAAGGGAAACAAAAGCAAATTAAACTATTGGGACTTTATCAAAATAAAAAGCTTCTGCATACTGAATGAAACCATCCACAAAACAAAAAGACAGCCCACTGAATAGGAGAAGATACTTACAAATGATATATCCAATAAAGGGTTAATATCCAAAATATATGAAGAACTTATACAACTCAACACCAAAAAAAAAAAAAGTCCAATTAAAAATGGGCAGAAGACGTGAACAAACATTTCTCCAAAGAAGACACCCAGATGGTCAACAGACACCTGAAAAGATTATCAACATCACTAAACATCAGAGAAACACAAGACAAAACCACAATAAGATATCACCTCACACCTGTTAGAATGGCGTAAATAAATTAAAAAAAAAAAAGTAAAAACAAGTCTTGGCATAGATGTAGAGAAGAAGGAACGCTCATGCACTGTTTGTGGGAATGTAATTTGGTGCAGCCACTGTGGAAAACAGTATGGAGGTTCCTCAAAAACTTAAAAATATGGTTACCATATGATCCAGTAACTCCACTACTGGTGTTTACCCAAAGAATACAAAAACACTAAATTAAAAAGACATATGTACCCCAACGTTTACTGCAGCATTATTTACAATAGCCAAGATATGGAAGCCATCCAAGTGCCCATCAGTAGATGAATGGATAAAGAAGGTGTGTGTGTGTGTGTGTGTGTGTAAAGTATTGCTGTGGAATATTATTCAGCCATAAAAAAATGAAATCTTGCCATTTGAAACAACATGGAGGGACCTAGAGGGTATAATGCTAAGTG
The DNA here is from genome assembly GCF_028018385.1 of Neofelis nebulosa. Taxonomy (NCBI): domain Eukaryota; kingdom Metazoa; phylum Chordata; class Mammalia; order Carnivora; family Felidae; genus Neofelis; species Neofelis nebulosa. The sequence goes on from NC_080782.1 coordinate 39,782,285, forward strand.
AAAAAGATTAGTCAGAGAAAGACAAATACCATATGATTTTGCTCATATGTGGAATTGAAATAACAAAACAAACAAAGAGAAAAAGAGACAAACAGAAAAACAGACTCCTAAACACAGAGAACAAACTGGTGGCTGCCAAATGGGAGGTAGGCAACGTGGGCAAGGGGATGCATGAACTAGATACAAAAGATTAAAAGTATACTTATCATGATGAGCAATGAGTGATGTGTATAATTGTTGAATCATTATACTGTACACCTGAAACTAATATAACATGTGTTAACTATACTTGAGAATTAATTAATTAGTTAATAAAAGACACTGGGGTATTTTAAGTAGAGAGATGGAATGATCTATGTTTTTGAACAATATTTTATATATGTGTGTATGTATGTACATATATGTATATTTAATATACAAATATAGGTATACATATGTATATATGTGTATATATACATAAATTGAAATTTAACTGCTAAATGATAAAATGAATTCCAGTGTGATTTCATGTCATTACCTGATCTGCTGAAGTCTAATCAAATAGGTCTAATGAATTAAAAGGAGTCATTATGGTCATATGTGGTCTTTCCAGCATTAGACATTTGATATCATTTCCTGAAGCTTCTACTAGTATGTTAGAACATTGGTAACATATTTAAATAGTGTTTATCGCATTCTGCACAATAGGGTGAAGATAAACACCAGGATTGTTGATTGAAGACCCCGGTATTCTATGTCTATTCCAGCTCCCTCCTTAGTTTCCTATGTTATTTTCTTTTGCATTGTATTTCCTGAAAAATATAAAGGAGCAGTGGTGCATATGAGAAATAGATGTTAAAGAGAAAATCTGCAAATGTAGAGCTGTGTAGATTTTGCTGCAGAGCATTTCAAAATTATTATTTGTCCTCTTCCTGACAGACTGTCTTTTTAAGAAATAATAGGCTGAGCTCTCTTGAATGAACAAGAGATGGTAGAATGGCTTTGGCACATAGAGAAGCACGTTAATTACTTTAAGTTCCCAAAGTTTTATCACTGACCTCATAGTTCCTTTGGCACACTCTGCTCTCAGGATTGCGCAGGCACAGTGGAATAGCAAGCCCTTTTCCTCCAACCTTCCAGTGGCTGAAACAATAGATTGATGAAAACTGTGTACTTTCAATGCTGTCCAGAAAGTGGGATATTCTTTCATGAAAACACATAGTAGTAGAACTTGGATGTCAGTTTTAAAGAGCCCACTCTGCCTTCGGTGTCTGCAAAAATAAACAGATCTCAAACAGGATGAAGCATACTCCCCTTCCCACAGACAGCGTTAATATCCACACATCCTTCTCTCTTCAGAGTGAAGGACGGACAGCTATCAACCGTGCTCTTTCCCCTCATTCCCGTTCCATCACAAACAAGGTTTTTCAAAAAAAAGTCTAGCAAGGCTTTATCCTATCAGGGTCTTTGTTGTTTTTGAAAATGATTATCGTTTCTTGGGCATTCAGAAAGGAGCATCAAAAGCCAAAACCACTTTTGACAGTTCTCACTGGAATAAAAGAGATAGGACACCATTCTCTACATTTTCATCCTCAAAAATGATCTCTTATGAAAGAAAATGATACAATTTTCAAGGGGCTGTGATTTTTCCTCCTTCTCTGAGGTAATCAGCAGTGCTTTTCCAACAGATATTTCATACAAAGTCCGTGTCAAAATCTTCTTGGGGATTCAAGAGAAAAAGTAGATAGCCTTCAGCCCTTTGAACAGCTTAGAGTTATTTAAAAGTCCCTAGAGGTGATATGTGGTTTAAGAATTCAAACTGTTGAATCAGACAGCCCTGTGTTCAAATCCTGCCCTCACCCTTATTTCTTTCCACGTGTGAGACACACTTCTCTTCAGGAACCTTAGAAATTCCTGCAAAACAAATATAATATTAACAATCATATTCTAGGGTTGCCATGAGGATGAATGGGGTACTTAATCATGTATATAAAGTATTTAGCATGGGTGGCTCCTGGGTGGCTCAGTCAGTTAAGCATCCAACTTCAGCTCAGGTCATGATCTCACAGCTCTTGAGTTCGAGCCCCACGGCAGGCTCTGTGCTGACAGCCTGGAGCCTGCTTTGGATTCTGGCTCTCCCACTCTCTCTCCCCTCCCTGATCATGCTCTGTCTCTTTCTCTGTCTCTCAAAAATAAATAAAACATTAAAATTTTTTTAGCATGGTATCAGAACCCCAAATAAGTACTGGTAAACACTAATAGTGTTCTTGGTAAACACTAAAAAGGAAAACGATTATTACATAAAACAAGTTTTTTTAAGTGGTCTTTGAGAATTGTATTACAAAACTATATTCACAAATTGTAAATATGGACTATGTTTTCATTTTTCTTAATAGGCATTTTAAATTGTATGGCATACAATGTTGGTCTCCTAGAAGCAAAGATATTTTCCGGTCCTTCAAGTGAACAGTTTGGCTATGCTCTGCAACAGTTTGTAAATCCAAAAGGCAACTGGTAAGAATATTCTCTCTATGGTTTTAATACAAATACTAAATAAATTTAATGTTTGGCTCCAACTGCTTGTTCAAATTGGTACATGAATATATTATTAATGGATATCTTCAAATATCCTTAAATGAAGGATCTTTCCTTGAGAGATGATAACTTTCAGATTGATAATTAATGAGATGGTGTAATGGTACTTTTTAAAAACCTAGATAGAAAACTTCCCCTAACTTGGGGCGCCTGGGTGGCGCAGTCGGTTAAGCGTCCGACTTCAGCCAGGTCACGATCTCGCGGTCCGTGAGTTCGAGCCCCGCGTCAGGCTCTGGGCTGATGGCTCGGAGCCTGGAGCCTGTTTCCGATTCTGTTTCTCCCTCTCTCTGCCCCTCCCCCGTTCATGCTCTGTCTCTCTCTGTCCCAAAAATAAATAAAAAACGTTGAAAAAAAAATTAAAAAAAAAAAAAAGAAAAAAAGAAAACTTCCCCTAACTATTCCATAGTAAATTCATCATAGCAGTTCCCTTTCTCTAGTGCATTTGCATTGTTCATTTTTGCCTAAAAGTGCTCCCAATTTTTAATGCTGTGTAATGGTTACATTTAAACCATGGTTACATTTATATCAACTACTTTCAAGGATATGGAAATATATGCCTCCCCCCCATTGCTGGTTTAAGTTTCCCTTTAAAATAATGAAAATCAATGCAGGGGAAATTAGACGATTCTGAAAGTTGTCTTTAGGTAGAAGAACTTTAGCTCCTCCCTTGCCAGTCTTGATATGCACTGGTCACAAGAGTCCTGCCATTAGAACCTTATCTTCCTGTTGCCGCAGAAGGTTTCAGACTTACCCTGGATCTTCCAATCTGGATCCTTTAGAGTTCTTTTCAACGACTGAATGGCTATTTTTGGCTTATCAAATAAGAGCTATCATTAATAATCTTTTTTTCTGTGTGAGCTTAAGTTCGATGCTCAAAAAATTGAATTCTAAGAAACATTTAGAATCCAAATTATTCACGTTTTGGAGCATGCCTATTTGTGTGATAGGGAAACAAAATGAAATTATCACTCGAGAGGGTACTGTCTCAAAAGACATCTTGGAGGAAGTGAATCATGAGTCTTAAGGGGGTCTTAAGGGGAGGAGATGAATAGTCAGGACAAAAGCATTAACTAATATGAGGAGACTTGGAAAGCAACGTATGTTGTAGTTTGTCAGTCATCCCAAAGGATAATAACGGTCTGGTTGAAAACCCAAAGAGTAGCAATTATTATCATTTGGGATATGAGAGCGCATCTCTAACAGTTATCTTATTATGCTTTGATAACCATATACTGTGGTTAAAGGCTAGACAGATGTTATAGTTGGTATAGTATGACCTTGGAATCTGGCAGATGAATTTGCTGATGACCCGCAATTTTACATATCTAGCCCCGATTCTTCCCTGAGCTGCGGACACACATAACAAACATCACTACATTAATGCCTAGTAGACATACCAGGCTTGACATATCAAACATAAACAAATATCTGATTGTCTGCACCAGCTGATGAGACCAAAAATCCTGACTCCTCTCTTTCTGTCACCACCCCATATCTCATCCATTAACCAGTCCTACTGATGCCACAACCAAAATACATGTGATAACAGACCATGGGTTTCCCCCATCATCCCTGCAGTCCTTTCTCAAAGCCAACATGAGCCCTTGCGGGTACTGCGGCAACTGCTTCTCAGCCCACCTGCTGCTTCCCTTCTCACCCCTCAGGGAAGCCTTGTGAACTGTCAAGTACATGATTCAAATAATGTCACTGCCAATATTAAAACCCTCTGTGGCTTCCTATTGCCAATCAGATGACATTAAAATTCCTTAAAGGATCTTCCTTGACCTGGTCTCAGGCTGCCTGTCCTGTCTCACGTTTTACCCCCTCACCCTTAAGCCCTATGAATTCTGTCCTTTGTCTGTCCCTTGAACACACTAAGCTCATCACTGCTTCAAAGCTTCTGCCCATGCTTTTTTCCTGGAAGGATCAGTCTTCCCAAGATCTTCACTTGGCTGGTGGGTTCTCATTTTTCAGTCTCCGCTCAAATGTGTCCTCTTTATAGAGACCTTTCAGAGCACGACTACATACATGAGCACTTCAGCTCACCTCCCAGCCACTCTCCCACCTTCCATGCAGATTTCTTTTCTGTATAGTAGTTATTGCTATCTGAAATCACCTTTACATGTTTATACTCCCATTGTCTCCCTTCTGCCCTGTCTCTGAGTATAGGCACATTGTTTTTGTTCAATGGCGTGTTCGGAACCCAGAGTGCTATTTGGCACCAAGTAAGGGATCAATAATTGTTTGCTGAATGACTGAATGAAAGTCCCACTTCCAAATTATTCACTTTAGGTACTCTACAAAGTGAACCATAGTAATTTGACTTAGGTCTGAACTGAACGAGACCTTCGGGGGGACTCTGATGTTCTGCTTCATAAGTATGACCTTGCTGAGGACAATCTGCCATCAAGCTTGAGGTTGTTCTTTTTAAGTGAAAGTTTTTCTGGGACAAGACAAATCTGAGAGAAAGAGACACTATCAGCAGTAGATGCTATTAGAGACAATAAGCTTATGAAGGATTGGAAGGTAACTCAACCACTGGCCCACTACAGGTTGGAAGCTGAACAAGACCAACAGGGAAAAAATGTTGACAGGAATCTAGCAGGCAGAGTCCTGGGAAAGTGAGAAGCAGCCATACCCCCTTTCTCCCTCCACGATTCTCTCTGAGCATACAAAACATTGTTAAAAGACAAGTGTATTAGCAACTTATGGTGAGATTCTGGTGCTGATAGGGTTATGTCCAGACCAAAGACACTAAACATTCCTAAATCCTACCATGGCCTTCTCATGACATTCCTGAGATATATATAAACACGGGACAATGGCTATTGGGAAACAAGGCACCACTCTATTATTGGCTCAGCTGGTGCTTTTAACTCCAGTGTAGAGCTTTTTGGGAATAAGTAACGGTAGGCTTATCAAGACCTTACTTCCCTCAAGCCTGTCTGAAACCAGCTGGTAAGAGCGTATCCCAGTGCACAAAAAGAAAAGAAGGGAGAGTGCCTGTATTACCTGAGAAGCTCAACCCCGTTGCAGTGCAAAGCTGGAAGGAAAGAGAACAAAAGCTGGCCTGGCATGCCAGTCTGTCCTTCCACTGTTCCGTTCTTGTTGAAGCAGAGAAGCAGAAGAGGCCAAGTAGTGGACATGATCTGCTAATCCACCACAGGCTGGACACTGCGTGAAGTGCCAAGTAGAGAACATCAGAATTACCTTTAAGGAGTGTGGAGTAGAGCCATGGAGAAAGACTGATATGCAGAGCGGGCAGCCATGAGTAATGCCAGAGACGTAATAAGGGCCAACCCCGTATGGTTAATAATGTTGGTGTTCTTTCAGTGCCACTGATAGTGTTAACTTACTATTAAGAGCTCGTTTTCTCCTCCCGAAGCCTGAGACACTTGAGGGCAAGATTTGCTCCTGGCCTCTCTCTCATCAGCCTGTCACAGGGGGCAGGGCTGTCACAGGATCCATGTGGTGGTGTTTCCCACTCTAGTGCCCGAGTGGCCATGGTTAGGACAAGCGCCCTCACAGCACTCAGGCTCAAGGAAAATAATACGAAACTCGGAATCCAGAATTGCCTATTTGTTTTGACGATTGGCACAGTGCCCTTCTCCACTCCTAATTTATGACAACTGCACAGACATTATGGAAGTAGCAGATGTGGAAAGGACTGTTTAAATATTAACTTGCCTCCTGATACTAGTCAAGTTAACTTTGGGCACAGAAAGTGGGATTACTGTGAATTCCTTTAATAACTGGGAGTCTTTTTCTCCTAGACTTATATAACACACATACACACAAAACACACACACATACACACATACATCCCTTTATTTTCTTTACTCTCTTACTGCTTGTTCTGAAGCTGCTGTTTGCATAGTTTCTCCTCCTCTTTCCTTGACTTTCTTTACAATCTGTATTGTTGAGCCCCATCTCTGTCTCTCAGCCCTTGCCTTCCTTCTGACAACTCACATAAGGCTCTAGTCTGAGTTTTCTTGAATCACACTCCTTGTTTTTCAAATACAACCTCAGCTTCCACATGGCTCATGTTCCTAGGAATTTATAGGCATATTTTACATTGGGATGTACAAGATCTTAACAAAATGGTCTTGATGCTTTTCTAGTTTTATTTATTATACTTTTACTACACTGTGGCTTTTTCTCTAGAAATAGTGGTCATGTGGCTTTGAAAATTCTAGAGCTTTTTGAACAGTCTCAAAAAGGCTGGATCGTTTGACAAGCAAGATTACCTCCCAAGCAGAGCAAGGGAGCACCCCTGTGTCTGGAAGTAAAGCTGTGGTCTGCTGTCCCTTCAGTGGCACAATGAGGCCCTCATCATACACACAGGATGTTTAAATGTGGATGATGCAATTTTTATCAGAAGCAATTATACAAAGGATTGAGATATGTTTAAAATCATTTCCTGGAAGCTTGTGGTGATATGCACTGTCTCTGTTTGTCTAATCTGAAGGCCTGTCGCATGAACAGTCTGAGCTCATTTTATGACTCAAAAATCTTAGAACCCTACAGCCATTTGTGTAACGAGAACTGTCTGGGAACGAGGGGGTATTTCCAGTGGGAGAGATGTATTCTCTTGTGTCAGCAAGGACTAGTACGTGCTTGTTCCTTAAGAAGAGAAATATAATGAACATGTGCCATGGCCAATAAAAAACTCCATTTTTTATGAATGAACTTATATTATAGTTCTAACATTATAATTAAGAAAAGCATTAATAAAGCTCTATGTGTGTTATAAGTACATGGATAATACTTGTCTATAAGACATATGGAAGAGGATTTCAGATAAGTAATAAGAAACATTCAATTCTATAACAGATATCAAAGATTATGCTGTATGTATGTTGGTAATAACAGTACTTGGTATTTACTGGTATTTACAGTATTGAAAAGTACTGAGTACTCTTTCTTTGCCAGACGCATAATACAGTCGCTCTGAAAGATTTGTAAAATTATTACTCCATTTACAAATGAGGGGACTGGGGCTTAGAAAGGCTACGTAGTTTGCCTGAGACTACAGAGCTAAGAAGTAATGTGCATGTGGTAGTAATGCAAAGCAGAGATAAGATGTTCCAAGCGTACATATTTTTGTAAGTATGTAAGGAGGAGAGTGGCAGGAGCTAATCAGCATTTATAAAAAATTATTTAAGGGGGCGCCTGGGTGGCGCAGTCGGTTAAGCGTCCGACTTCAGCCAGGTCACGATCTCACGGTCCATGAATTCGAGCCCCGCGTCAAGCTCTGGGCTGACGGCTCGGAGCCTGGAGCCTGTTTCCGATTCTGTGTCTCCCTCTCTCTCTGCCCCTCCCCCCGTTCATGCCCTGTCTCTCTCTGTCCCAAAAATAAATAAAAAACGTTGAAAAAAAAATTAAAAAAAAATTATTTAATTATAATTGTCAAATAAACTTTATAAAGAAAGATGAACTTCATTTAGTACTTTGAATTAAAATTTCTGTTACAAAATGTGTTGCCTGAATAGAGATGACAGTTACCACCTATCTTTTCATTCTCTCATGCACAAGGCTTTTCCATATAAGTCAGGAGCCAGAGCGCAAGGGTTTTACCCTCAGCTTCCCCACCACTAGCTGGCTGACTTTGAAAAAGTCACATGCCCTCTCTGGAGCACAAAGAGAGGGCCATCCCTACCAAACCAGAATGTTTTGAGCACCTCGTGAGAGAATAAAAGTAAAGCACTTCACTGGTGAAATAAAACCTGTATGTTAGTTTAAAAAAAAGTGAAGTACTTCAAAAAATAAACCACTGTAGGAATAAACCAACCAAAGAGGTAAAAGACCTATACTCTGAAAATTATAAAACAATGATAAAATAAGTTGAAAATGACAACGAAATGGTATGGCATTCCATTCTCATGGATTGGAAGAATATTGTTAAAATGTCTATACTTCCCAAAGCAATCTACACATTTAATGCAATACCTATCAGAATACCAATAGCATTTTTCACAGAACAAAAAATCCTAAAATTTGTATGGAACCACAAAGACCTCAAATAGCCAAAACAATCTTAAAAAAGAAAAGCAAAGCTGGAGGCATCATAATTCCAGACTTTAAGTTATATTACAGAGCTGTAGTAATCAAAACAGTATGGTACTGGCATAAAAATAGACACGTAGATCAATGGAACAGAAAAGAAAACCCAGAAATAAACCCACAACTATATGGTCAATTAATCTTCAATAAAGCAGGAAAAAGATAGTCTCTTCAATAAATGGTGTTTGGAAAACTGGACAGCAGCATGCAAAAGAAAGAAACTTTCTTACCCCATACACAAAAATAAATTCAAAGTGGATTAAAGACCTAAATTCAAGGCCTGAAGCCATAAGAATGTGTGAAGAGAACACACACAGTAACTTCTTGACATCAGCCATAGTAACATCTTTATAGATATGTCTCCTGAGGCCAGAGAAACAAAATCAAAAATAAACTATTGGGATTTATCAAAATAAAAAGCTTCTGCATAGTGAAGGAAACAATAAAAAAAAAAAAAACTAAACCTATGGAATGGGGAAAGATATTTGCAAATGACATATTCCATAAAGGGTTTGTTTGCAAAATATATAAATAATTTATAAAACTCAACACCCAAAAAACAAGTCAACTAAAAAATGTACATAAGACATGAACAGACAATTCCCCCAAAGACATACAGATGGCAACATACACATGAGACGATGTTCATCGTCACTTACCATCAGGGAAATGCAAATCAAAACTACAATGAGATACTATCTCAAATCTGTCAGAATAGCTAAAATCAACAACACAAGAAACAACAGATGTTGGCAAGGATGTGGAGAAAAGGGAACTCTCTTGCACCATTGGTGAGAATGAAAACTGGTGCAGCCATTGTGGAAAACAGTATAGAGATTCCTCAAAAAGTTAAAAATACAACTACCCTATGATCCAGCAATCACACTACTTTAAGTATTTACCCAAATAATACAAAAACACAAATTCAAAGGGATGTATGCACCCTATGTTTATTGCAGCATTATTTACAATAGCCATGATATAGAAGCAGCCCAAGTGTCCATCTATTGATGAATGTGTAAAGAAGATGTGGTATGTAAACACAATGGAATAGTATTCAGTCACAGAAAGAATGAAACCTTGCCATTTATAACAACATGGATGGAGTGCAATGCTAAGTGAAATAACTCAGAGAAAGGCAAATACCATAAGATTCTACCCTTTGAGGAATTTAAGAAACTAAACAAAGGGGGAAAGAGAGAGAGAGAACTAGTCTTAACTATAGAGAACAAACTGATGGTTATCAGAGGGGAGGTGGGTGGAGGATGTGGTTAAATAGAGTGATGAAGGAGTGCACTTTTTGCAATGAGCACCAGGTGTTGTATGGAAATGTTGAATCACTATATTGTACACCTAAAACTAATATTACATTGTATGTTAACTAACTGGACTCAAAAATAAAACCTTGGGGCTCCTGAGTGGCTCAGTTGGCTAAGCGTCTGACTCTTGGTTTCGGCACAGATCACGATCTCATGGTTCTGTGAGTTCAAGCCCCACATCTGGCTCCATGCTGACAGTGCAGAGCCTGCTTGGGATTCTCTGTCTCCCTCTCTCTCTGCCTCCCCCCCACTCGCACTGTCTCTCTTTCTCAAAATAAATAAATAAACTTTAAAAAATAAAACAAAACCTTAAAAAACATAAACTATGTCCACTATTTAAAAAAATAAATTATGTCCACTGTAAAACACAAAACAAAAACAAAAACTAAACCACTATGCACATGTAAGTTACTCTCCTCAGCACTGTGTAAAAATATGTAGGAAGAAAATCAGGATTTTTAGTAACAAGTTTTTCCCTACCTCTCTCCACTGCCTGTTTCTCAACCATTTCTCATCTGTCATCAATTAACTTCCATGCATATTGGATTAGCTTCAGTCCATTTCTTCTTCTTCTTGGCCAAGAATGCTATTCTGATCCCTTTTCCAAAATAATCATGTCTTTGTCTTTCATTGTGGCCTTTAAATATTAGCCAATATCATCCTTTATGTCTTTTTCCAAAGATAAAATTCTCCTGCCATTAGGTTAGCCTGGCAGGGCCATTTAACATGCTTACTTTGTTTATTCACAGGGTTTGCTTTTAGTTTAAACCCATGACATATATATTCCTTTTTGTTCTTCCATTCCATGTTATTTTCACTAACTTGTGACTTACTCTAATTTTTGTTTCTGGAAAGGCATAAGAAGTCTGACTGTAATAGTCTTACACTTTTAAGTTTAAAAATTTATTGTCAATATTTTTATAAATAATTATGGTATTGCCATATAATTAAGCCATCACTCAACACAACTAATATGGATGTGCAAAATGGCATGTCTCTTGTCAACAAGGACCTTCTCTAGGGGCAGAATAAATAGGGAACCAAGTACCTTTTAGAACCCCACGGACCACCCTGGTGTTGATCCACATATATTTGTTACACCATAATTCATTTCTTTTCCATTTTAAAATAATCTTTATGGCTAGACTTTTTCCATAGTTGGTGTTACTTATCATAAATAAAAATCTATAGTAGAAAAGCCATTTTTTTTATTTATTTTTTTTAATTTTTTTTTAACGTTTATTTATTTTTGAGACAGAGAGAGACAGAGCATGAATGGGGGAGGGTCAGAGAGAGGGAGACACAGAATCTGAAATAGGCTCCAGGCTCTGAGCTGTCAGCACAGAGCCCGACGCGGGGCTCGAACTCACGGACTGCGAGATCATGACCTGAGCAGAAGTCGGCCGCTTAACCGACTGAGCCACCCAGGCGCCCCTAGAAAAGCCATTTTAAATATCCCTGCTCTGACTTGCTTCTCCCTTCCCCCACTCTGGACACAAATTTGTGCATATACCTACAAACAAACACACATACACACCCATCTTTTGTGACTTGCACAGGGGTTGGATCTGCTGCTCTCAAATATCTGGAGACCTGCAGTGATCTGGGAAAATTCTCCATGCCTCACTAGCTTGGCTCATAATTTAAAGCTTTCCTCTATGTTAATGCCTGAATGTCTGTTCCTGGAACAAAGTTCATTTACAAAGGTGAATGGGGCTTACACATGCGCACCTTCCTGGTGGCCAGTTGTCTGAAACTTTTCCATCAGTCTAGCTCCATCTGACAAGGGATTTAGGGAATACTAAGTGGCACAGGTTGGAACTGTTTGTTAATTTGTTTATAGCCAATAGGATGGGCAGACAATGAGTATCTCTTCTCTGGGAGACTTCTAAACAGAACTTACTATGATAGAAAGAATCAGGGGTTTGGAATGAAAGCACACAGGTGCAGCTCTAGACTTTGTTGCCAAGTAGACACTGAGACTTGGTTTTTCATAGGAAAACAGGAATAGTTGTAACACTTGACTTCTCTGGGAATTTACAAGCATCAAAGGAGACAATGTACATAAAACGTACTTTATAAACTGTAAAGCAGTTCATAAATGTTGCTTTTCCAAATTTTCTCATTCATAAAACAACCATCTGCCAAAGAACCTTGTTTGAAAGGTACTATCTCATGGGCTTTGATTTATAAAAATATGGTGGTCTTAAGACCATTCCTTTCCTTCCAAGAATGTGGAATTTATGTCATCACAAGGCTTTAAATTGAAAATATCAGCTTTTGATTTTAACTTTAGGAAAACCTCATGTTGGATGAGTCAATGTAACAGAATCAGCTTTTATTGACTCATTTGTTTCCAGTGCAAAAGCTAATTTCTAGGCTTCTTATGAAACAGAATAAGCTTAAGATGTTTTAGCAATAATGAGGTTGGTGGACTTCACCTTAGGGAACTGAGAGACCTTGAGGGTTTAGCCATCCCACTATTTAAGGAAGCAATCTGGCAGCCAACGGAGTCTGAAGTAGCATAATAAAGTTTAGAAACTAAAATTTCCTTTTAACACATGCCAAAGGGTTTGACTATTAAATTTATAACAACAGCATTTCCCAGCCAGGAGCTAAAAATGAGCTCTCTTTACCTGTCTTCCTCCTTCCTAGAGATTTGAAGTCTTCCCCTTTCCATCATAAAACTCCTTTTGCATTACAAGCAAGAAGCAACTAGCTATATAGAACTCACCAGACCCCTTGTGTTGTCAGTGGCTTAAAACTAAACCACGTAAGGAATAATATTTATGTTTATATACTGTGTATTCATAGACTTTGAAATTTCTTACATTAATATATTGTATACAACAGGCTTCTAATCCTAAGTAAATATCGTAAATATCCCCCTTGGATGTCTGATAGACATCTCAAACTTAAAATACCTCATACTGAACTCTTAAGCTCACCTTATCTCAAAATCTTGCTCTACTGATAGTAGCCCCCTTATCTAATCATGACTAATTGGTTCCTTTTAGTTTCTTAGCAGAGAAACCCAGAATCATCCTTGATTATTTGTGTGTGGGATGAGTGTGTGTGTGGGGGGGGGGAGGGGGGGTGAAAGTGTGTGTGTGTGTGTGTGTGTGTGTGTGTGTGTGTGTGTGTGTGTGTGTTAAAAACTAACCTCAAGAAATCCTACTGGCCCTACCTTCAAAATATATCTAAAATAAGATCACTTCTCATGAGCCCTGTGGGAGCCTCTCATCTCCTCTCGCCTGAATTTTGCATTTGCTTCCAAAATGCTTCACTTGCTTCACCTTTACCCCAGGGCAATCATTCTCAACAGAGCAGCCTTCAAAACCCTTTTAAAATATGTCAGATCATATCACTACTGTGCTGAAAACTCTCCAGTGGCTTTCTCATGTCACTCAGAGGCAAAGCCAAGTTCTTACAATTTCATACCAGTCTTATGGGATCTGGTCCTGTGACCCATCTGACTACATCTCCTCCCACATTCCTCCTTATCACTGCAGTCCAGCCACAGGGCCTTTGCATTTGCTGTTCCCACAGCCTGGATTATTTTTCCTCCAGAATTTTATGGCTTGCTTCTTTACCTCCTTCAAGTCTTTGCTTAAATGACACTTTCTCAGTGAGGCCTCCCTGACCATTCTAATAAAGATTACAACACCTTCCACCCCCACCCGTGTGGGGTGGAAAACAAAACAAAAAACAAAAAAACCTCAAGACAACCTGTCTATATGTGTACATGACAACATCCCTCACAACTTTGTAACGTGAGACCACTTAATCAGACTGTTTGTGTGTTACCATATTCGTGCAGTATTCGTTCAGTATATGTGCAGTACCATATTCGTTCCCTATTCGTGCAGTGCCGGCACGAATAAAGTTGCTTCCTGGAAAGAAAAGCCTCAGTGTCATGACTCTGTGTGAGAATCCTACTGTACTCCTAACTCTCCTGCTCATTCTTCCCACAGAGCACTGATCACCATCATGATATGTTTTATTTACTTATTAAAGTTGCCTATCTTTTCCCACTAGAATGTAAGTTCCACAAGACCAGTAATTTTTGACTGACTTATTCACTGATGTATCCCTAGTGCCTAGAATCGAGTCTGGCACATAGTAGGTCTGGCCACCATGTACAACCTCACAGGATGCATACTTAACAAGGCCGGGGCACACTATTTATATGGAAATGGTACCCCCTGGTGTGGTGCAAAATTTCAGCCTGGCAGGATCGCAATAAACATCTGTAGCATCAAATAAAACTTGTTTTGCCCTACTATTTTAAGTACACCTCTGTCAATAATCTCTAGAAAAATCGCTAGTATTAAAGGAACACTTGGAGAGTTTATAGACTCACGGACCAAAGGAAGATATTTATAAAACAGCCCCTGGATTGTGGGTTTAAAACTACCTACACCACCATAAATACTGTTTACTAACTAAACAAAGTATTTTGAATTCCACTGGAGGTGGGCAAATTGGCTATGTTTTGGAACTCTACATAATCACTATTTCCCCACAAGATAATTGAACAGTAAGTGTTATTTTAAGTCATCTTGGAAGAATTCCCAGTTTCACTGCAGGAGAAAAGAGTTTATGTCTTGGGATTTTGTTTTGTTTTCAGAATCAGCACACACGACTGTTCATGCAGCTCTTTTGTCTGGTTGTGATTAAGTTAAGTCCATTACTTCAAAGAAGCTTTGCCATACTTCAGCAGGATTTACTCACTAACCTATCCTATTCTTCACATTTGTAACATTCTCTCCTGGCATGTTTCTTCCTGTTACAGCTGATTACATAAGATTTTATAAATAAATATGCCAGCCTCCTCATCTTCCTGTCTGATTAATATAAGAATGTCACAATTCCTTTGGAGCAGCCACTAGTGATGTCATAGCCTTTCCTTATGAGGATGAATTGTCAGGAATCAGAATTTCACTGAGGCCTCCGGGTGAAAGCAAGGAGGAGAGTCTACTGGAAATGTTGCCAACAAGGAGTTAGCAATGCTCTATGAAACATTCTCTGCAGTCGCTAGCATGACCTGTCGGTGTCTTACTAATGTGGTTCACCATATTTAAAAAATGAGTCATATATGATAAGGACACCCTTGTTCTTTACCGGTCACTGGAATGATCTGTTTTTCCACTGTTTTCTATTGTTTTGTGTTAAGAGTCTAATACGGCATAATACTGCCAGAGATCTATGTATATTCTTTGAGAGAATTTCAAGTACCTTCACGTCCTTTTTGTTAAGAGGCACACAATTGTACAGATACTTCTTTCTCTCTCTTCTTCCCATCTGATTAACGTAGGAGACCACGGCCCTCACAACAGTAGTGGAGATGTCATAACCCTTCCTGAGTGTGAGATTATCAAATCCTGAATTCATTGATGAGGCTGGAGGAAGTGAAGGGGAGAGTATCCGGGGAACACTGAGGCAATAGGAGAAAGCACGTAGCCTTTTGAGCTTTCTCATTGAGAAAAAGGTAGCTAATGGTGCTTTACTGCCAAAGGCTCTGAAGAACAGGATGGTTAAATGTTAGATGAGAAACACTTAACTTTTATTCTGCAGTGTGTTTCTCTTGGGCTGGTGAGGATGGATGGAAAATGTGCACAGGACAAGTCACCTGAATTACCACAATTTAGTACTATTTGAACATACTCTGCCCTTCCCTATATTATGAACAGTACAGCCTGGGCCTACAGTGTGGATGTGTGCTTACCAGATGACCTTGGCCGGTGTCCTTCCTGTCCACAGCCTCCTTATACGCCACACAGCCACACCCCCATCACAGTAGGTATGGCTTGACCATCATTTCCAGTTTCTATTCCTTGATTATTCTGGAACCCAACCCATTTGTTCAGATAGCTTTCCCAATCTGGGCCCTATGCCAGGCCTTCTTGTAGCTAAGAGGAAGGAGAATAACCTAAGGGTTAAGAGCTTGGGCTTCAGAATCAGTTACACTTGGCTCTCACTAGCTATGTGAATCATTAACTGTCTTTCAAAATAATCTGTATTTTCCTCTTTCCTCTGTATTCATACTCTTCCCTCTGCTGAGAATAATGACTGACACCGTCATCCTCTGGTGTTCATTTTTGTATCCTCTGACCATCTTAATGTTTGTTCCAGAGGGAAGCCTATTTATATATTTCTGTTCATTTGTACTGTTATTGTTTTCCTTGGCATGTATTTTAAACAGCCTTACTGGATTTGGTAGATTAGAAACACACCATCTTTCTGTACTCATTGTGGCACTTAGTGTGAGGCACATGTTATTTAATCAATAATGCTAAAACATTTATGCAGAAGGCTCACGAAAGAATTTAAGTTTCATCTCATCTTTCCCAACTTTGACAAGGAAAAAACATTGAATCAAATGTGCTTTCTTAGTAACTGGATGATGCTGAGTAATTAACCTACTACAGATTCTAAAGATCAGACTGTTTGCATGGACTCTTTCTGTCTATTCTTCTGTGACCAGAAATGTTAGATGAATGGTTCCACAGGGAAATAGTCTCTAGTTGGAGAAGCTCTGTAGGAAATAAAACTAACCAAAGAAGGATGTGAGCACCAGTCTCTAAACTCTGCTTCCTGCATTCTGGCTACTGATGTGTTAACATGGAAGGAGAGCTCCAGAGTATATTTGCTCTGTGTTTTTGCTAAGGATCCCCTTATATAGACAATAAACAGTAAAACCACTTAGATAATTCATTTGCTCCCTATGTAAATTAACATCTGAACACTGAATTTCAAAGACTTAGTATGGAAAAAAGAATGTCAAATATCTCATTAATGATTTTTATAATGATTGTATATCAAGTTAGAGAAAATATATTATTTAAGTTAATTCGCCTTTGCTTTTTATTGTATTAATGTAGCTAGTAGAGAATTTAAAATTACATATGCAGATCACATTTGTGGCCTGCATTATATTTCTCTAATGTATTTCCCATATTCATCAAGAATCAGGATCCGCAGGGGCGTCTGGGTGGC
Organism: Neofelis nebulosa; assembly: GCF_028018385.1. NCBI lineage: Eukaryota > Metazoa > Chordata > Mammalia > Carnivora > Felidae > Neofelis > Neofelis nebulosa. The sequence continues at coordinate 39,799,240 of NC_080782.1, forward strand.
TCAGTCAGTTGAGCATCCAGCTCTTGGTTTCAGCTCAGGTCATGATCCCAGGGTCGTGGGGTTGAGCCCTGTGCTCAGGGCTTAGCATGGAGCCTGCTTAAGATTCTCTCTCTCTCTCTCTCTCTCTCTCTCTCTCTCTCTCTCTATCTCTGCCCTTCTCACACTCTCTCTCTCTAAAATAAAAAAAATAATAATAATTTAAAATCATTTAAAAAATATTAAAATCATTTAAGAATTTGGACCAGCTAAGAGGAAAGGAAAAAGAACTGGTTATAGCTGAACAAATATGAATTACTATTTTCTTATTAAAAATTGAAATTAAATGTGGGTTTTTTCATTGTTTAGTGGTCAGTTTTAATCTTTAAGAAACTATAGCTAACATTTTATATTTAATGAAAAAAAATTCCTATTTCTAGGTTACTGGTTGGTTCACCTTGGAGTGGTTTTCCTGAGAACCGAATGGGAGACGTGTATAAATGTCCTGTTGATCTGTCCACTGCTACATGTGAAAAACTGAATCTGCAAAGTAAGTGGTAATTAGAAATATGATTTTTTACAAATAACAAGATCTCATTTGTTATAAACCTAACTAAAAAACAATAACAAAATCAATCATAATTCTGTCTTAAAGAAATAGAGACAGCTTTTTTTTTTTTTACCTTTGTATCTTTAGTCATATGAGGTCCAATTGCATCCAGTCTTTCAATGCAGATTGAAGACCTGATTTAACAAGATGCATGGGAAATGTGTGCCTCGTGGACCATCTAGCCCTAGACTGTGGACCACTTTCCATTAATGTTTAAGATTGTTTTGCTGATTCCTTACAGAAATCTAAGTTTATCCATACCTCTCTCCCTCCTCAAAACAAATTATTAAATATACACCTGTCAGTACCAGGGTTGCATTTAGAAGTAAGGAGAAATACTCTGTTTCTGGTCTTGACTATGTAATTGCATTCTAAAAGAAAAAAAAAAGTCATCATTTTGGATCCTTTGTGTTTGGAATTGCTGTTTTAATTATCCATATCTCAGAGGCTTTCTATTAATGCATAAAGTTATTAAAGGTGCAAGACTAAAAAGCTAAATAAGTCGTATTTCCATGCAATATTTCCTGGTGCATCGAAAAAATTACTCAATTTAATCATGCCAAAAAAACCCAGCACTGACGACTTTTAGAGTTCTGAAGAACTAAAATAGATTAGGAAATCTATGTTAGGGAATCAAGAGAGAGTAGAGATTCAAAAATAGTGATTGGGACTTAGAATCAAGGGCATGTTTCTTATACATCTTTGTATACCTAATTTCTAGCATCATTTCTGGCATAAGATAGGAGTTTAATCAACATGAGGTGGAAGGAACTTCAGTGGTGTCAAATGCTACCAAAGTTGAAGGGTATGAAGACTGAGTACAGATCATTAACTTATTTAAGGAGATAATGGGTGAACTAGATCAGTGCTCTTCAAACATTTTGAACATTCATCTATATAAGACATATATAATACATATCATAAACATACATTTACATAATATTTCTAAAAATAATAAAAATGTACACATTAGGAGTGAATACTCAAAGGTTTTATTATATAGTTCAAACATTTTATTATATCACCCCCAGTGTACCATATCACCTCTAACATTTGAATACTCATCTCATATATATATGTATATATATATTTTTTAAGTTTATTTATTTAGAGAGACAGCGAGAGAGCTCGGGAGGGGCAGGGAGAGAGGAGAGAGAATCCCAGGCAGTCTCTGTACTGTCAGCAGGGAGCCCGATGCAGAGCTCAAACCCATGAACTGTGAGATCATGACCTGAGCTGAAGCCAAGAGTTGGATGCCTAACTGAGCCACACAGGCCCTCCTATACTTTTTATTTTTTAAAAATTATATTAATGCACTGACTTATTATCTTCCTAAATAAAAATAAATTTAAAAGAATAAGCACTGCAATGAGATACCACCTCATATCTGTCAGAATGGCTAAAATTAATAACATAGGAAACAACAGATGTTGGCAAGGATGCAGAGAAAGAGGAACCCTCTTACACCATTGGTGGGGATGCAAGCTAGTGCAACCATTCTGGAAAACTGTATGGAGGTTCTCAAAAAGCTAAAAATAGAACTATCCTATGACCAGAAATTGTACCACTAGGTATTTATCCAAAGGATACAAAAATACTGATTCAAAGGGGCATATGCACCCTGATGTTTATAGCAGCATTATCAACAATAGCCAAGTTATGGAAAGAGCCCAAATGTTCATCACTGATGAATGGATATGAAGATGTAGTATATATACAATTACAATTACTATTGTACAATTACTCAGCCATCAAAGAGAATGATATCTTGCCATTTGCAATGACGTGGAAGGAGCTAGAGTGTATTATGCTAAGATAAATAAGTCAGTCAGAGAAAGACAAATACCATATGATTTTACTCATATGTGGAATTTAAGAAACAAAACAGATGAACATAGGGGAAGAGGTGGGGGGAAACAGAGGAAACAAACCAGGAAACAGACTCTTAACTGTAGAGACAAACTAAGGGTTGATGGAGGGAGGCAGGTGAGGGATGTCTAAATGGGTGATGGGTAGTAAGAAGGGCACTTGTTGGGATGAGCGCTAGGTGTTATATGTAAGTGATGAATCACTAAGTTTTACTCCTAAAACCAATATTACCCTACATGTTAACTAACTAGAATTTAAATAAAAACTTGAAACAAACAAAAAGAATAAGCACTGGGTGTTATATGCAAGTGATGAAACACTAAATTCTACTCCTGAAACTAGAAAAATAATTAATGAATCAAAAAATAAATTTAAAAGAATAAAAACATACACATAGCAGTTCTGTTATCTTCTTCTTTCCAACTCTGTTACCTTCTTTAACTCCAGCAGATCACATTTTGCAAATTTCTTACCGTGACTATGAATCTAATAGTGTTGAGGGGAGAAATGGATCACAAAGAATTTAACAGCATGTGAGGCATGAACAAGTTCTACAAGTAAAAGTAGCCCTTTGTTTACATAAGTTGAGTAGTGAAGGAGAGCTGGGAAAACGGATGGAGGAGCAGGGTTAAATGAAGATTTTCCTGATAAAAACAAATGATCCTATTTGTAGGGAGAGTAGAAGGAGGTGATGAAAGGGAGTAACTATTTATCAAGAGTAGAATTAACTGGTTGGAATTAATATCACTGGTCCATGGGAAAATCAGTCTTAGAAAGATTGCTCCTTTCTTGAAGACACAAAGGGAAGAGACAACAAGGAGGACTTCCAAGAATGACCTTTAGGTAAAGCTAATAAAATAATGGCCCTGGGTCTAGGAGGGTAAGTTAAAGTTAATGTTGGCTAGGCAGAGATTAGTCAACAAATTTAAACATTATTTAATGTTTAAATAATACTGTTGAGGAGAATTGCAATGTTCCACAGCTCAAGAATGGATACAGTCAGTGGATGATGCCCTAGTTGAGTGGGAGAGAGGAAGTTGGGGATTATTATTTTACATGGCTAGTCTCATCATTTTCTTCTATTTTCTTATTTATCTTATTTATCTTATTTAAATCCAAGTTAGTGGGGGCACCCGGGTGGCTCAGTCGGTTGAGTGTCTGACTTCAGCCCAGGTCATGATCTTGCAGTTCGTGAGTTCGAGCCCCATATCGGTCTCTGTCTGACAGCTCAGAACCTGGAGCCTGCTTTAGATTCTGTGTTTCCTTCTCTCTCTGTGCCCCTCCCCTGCTCTCTCTCTCTCTCTATCTCTTAAAACTAAATAAACATTAAAATCTTTTTTCTAAATCCAAGTTAGTTAATATATAGTGTATTAATGGTTTCAGGAGTAGAATTGAGTAATTCATCACTTAAATACAACATCCAGGGGCGCCTGGGTGGCACAGTCGGTTAAGCGTCCCACTTCAGCCAGGTCACAATCTCGCGGTCCGTGAGTTCGAGCCCCGCGTCGGGCTCTGGGCTGATGGCCCAGAGCCTGGAGCCTGCTTCCAATTCTGTGTCTCCCTCTCTCTCTGCTCCTCCCCCGTTCATGCTCTGTCTCTCTCTCTGTCTCAAAAATAAATAAACGTTAAAAAAAAATTAAAAAAAAAAATAAATAAATACAACATCCAGTGCTCATCCCAACAAATGCCTTCCTTAATGCCCATCACCCATTTAGCCCATTCCCCCACCCAACACTCCTCCAACAACCCCCAGTTTGTTCTCTGTATTTAAGAGTCTCTTATGGTTTGCCTCCCTCTGTGTTTTTAACTTACTTTTCCTTCCCTTCCTCTATGTTAATTTTCTTATTTAAATTCCACATATGAATGAAATCATATGGTATTTGCCTTTCTCTGACTGCTTATTTCACTTATCATAATATATTCCAGTTCTATCCACCTGTTGCAAATGGCAAAATTTCATTCTTTTTGATCACCAAGTAATCACACACACACACACACACACACACACACACACACACACACACACGTATACTACATCTTCTTTACCCATTCATCCGTTGTTTGACATTTGGGCTCTTTCCATAATTTGGCTACTGTTGGTAGTGCTGCTGTAAACATCGGGGTGCATGTGCCCCTTCGAATCAGCATTTTAGTATCCTTTAGATAAATACCTAGTAGGGCAATCATAGTCATAGGGTAGGTCTATTTTTAATTATTTTAATGTTTACTTATTTTTGAGAGAGAATGAGTGGGAGAGAGGCAGAAAGAGAGGGAGACAGAGGTTCCAAAGCAGGCTCTGTGCTGAGAGCATAGAGCTGGATATGGGACTTAAACTCACAAACCGTGAGATCATGACCTGAGCAAAGTCAGACACTTAACTGACTGAGCCACTCAGGTGCCCAGTATTTTTAATTTTTTGAGGAACCTCCATACTCCTTTCCAGAGTGACTACACCACAACCAACATACAAATGGGTTCGCCTTTCTCCGCATCCTCGTCAACATCTGTTGTTTCCTGTGTTGTTAATTTTAGCCATTCTGACAGGCAGGAAGTGGTACCTCATTGTGGTTTTGATTTGTATTTCCCTGATGATGAGTGATTTCAGCATCCTTTCAGAATTTCCTTTTAAAATTCACTCACTACTGCTTTGGGTCAGATTCCACTATATGCCATTTTTATTTTTTTATTTTATTATTTTTTTTAATATATGAAATTTATGGTCAAATTGGTTTCCATATAACACCCAGTGCTCATCCCAAAAGATGCCCTCTTCAATACCCATCACCCATCCTCCCCTCCCTCCCACCCCCCATCAGCCCTCAGTTTGTTCTCAGTTTTTTTTTTTTATGTTTTTATTTATTTTTGAGACAGAGAGAGACAGAGCATGAACGAGGGAGGGTCAGAGAGAGGGAGACAGAATCTGAAACAGGCTCCAGGCTCCGAGCCATCAGCCCAGAGCCCGACGCGGGGCTCGAACTCACAGACCGCGAGATCATGACCTGAGCCGAAGTCGGACGCTCAACCGACCGAGCCACCCAGGCGCCCCTGTTCTCAGTTTTTAAGAGTCTCGTATGCTTTGGCTCTCTTCCACTCTAACCTCTTTTTTCCCTTCCCCTCCCCCATGGGTTCCTGTTAAGTTTCTCAGGATCCACATAAGAGTGAAAACATATGGTATCTGTCTTTCTCTGTATGTATATGCTGTTTTTAAATAACACTTCAGGGATACTTTTTTCTGATCCAGAATAAAGCATTACATGGAGCCATTGTGACCTTGAAAAGAGTGGGGGTTGGCAAATCGGAGACCAAATAGTGTCCTCAGATGTGTTTTGTTTGGCCAGCACTTTGTTTTTAAAAATTTTTAACTTAAATGCCTATAAGTCATGCCCTTTCAGATACCACCCCCAATATCTTACATTCTGTAGCCTCACACATTTAAATGTGTGAGCTGCCAGATCACTGAAGGTCCTTCATTTCTCTACATGTGAATATATAACGTGAGTACCTGGATATATGACACTAAACTCAATGCTACATATAAACATGAGTGTGGTTTTTAACAACTTTAAATAAATGGCAACGATTTATTCACTTTTTAAAATCTTTTTCTCTGAAAGCTGCCACAAGCATTCCCAATGTTACCGAAATGAAAACCAACATGAGCCTTGGCTTGACACTCACAAGGAACGTAGGAACCGGAGGATTTCTCGTGAGTATTTACCTTTCAAATTCTCATCTGTCTCAAAGTGTGAAGTTAGTGTCTTCTCGCCATCCCACCTATCAAATCAAATCTTGATGTTTAAATATTAGAGTTTGCTTTGGGATAAATCATACCATGTGGATATCCAACGTGACATACCTATCTATTGGTATATAGACTTATTAAGATACCCGGTAAAACCATTGCCATAGAATGTCTTAGAAGAAAGCAGCAAAAAGAACACCAATCCTTTGCCCTTGGAAAGTGTGCTTAGCATTTGTTGATAACAACATAATTCCAGGTCCTGTTTCTTCTTCCCATAGGAATTTTAAGATAGGTACTGCTAATTCAGAGAGTGCATTTCCAGGCTGAAGAGTATTTCTGTCTTTAACCATTTGCTATAACCCTTTGGCAAATCTGATATCATTTAAGTCATGTCTTGGTCCCTCATCTTATTTCATGTCAGTATTTATTCTCATTGAGTTTCTAGAATGCTGTGAGAAAACATTACAAGTCAGTGAAATAGAAATACCTTCTTTAACAAGTGGTTTGGGGACAACTAATTGGTTAATAATTTGTATATCCAAATATACTTTCAAGTGGATTAGAGTTAATATAAAAAACTGGAAGAAAATGAAAATTTTAGGAAATTTATAAGCTTGGAACTAACAGAAGAAATAATATAGGAAATTGTTGAAAAGATTAATTTGACTATATAAAAAAATGAAAACCATCACATGCGAAAAAAAAAAGTTTTTGAGGCAAATAAAAACCCAATCTTACTAGACATTTCCACCAGCATATAGATGATCCTAGTTATATTTATTGCCCTGTTAAAATAGCCATAGAAAACTTAATTTAACTTTACATTAGTTATGTCTATACCATCGACATGCTAACTCAAAAGCCTAGATGTATAACTTAACTATTCTAAGAATATAATTAATTTTGAACAATGTCATTCTCCTTTTACTAATAGATATTAGTATTCAAACATTGGTACCACTCAATAAATCAGATATTACTTATAATATGTGTAATTCAAAGCATAAATAAATAGTGCAATGAATCTTCATCGTTCATGATATTCCAAAGTTTTAAAAATAGGATTGTTTTCGTCTCTTTTTGTTTGCTTATTTGCTTTTGAGGTTGAATAAATTTAAGAAAAGGAACATATTGAGATATAGGGATTACAGGACGTACTTCTAAATTTTCAATTTGTAACTTCAGATAAAGTAAAATAAAATTGCAAGAGAATTTAAGACATTAATTTAACAACCAATGTAGCAAGCAGAGAAGGAGGGAAGAGAGAGGGAAGGAGAGAGAGGGAAAAAAAAGAAAAAAAAATCCAAAGCTTCCTTTACATACCTAAAAGGTCAAAATCTTAAGATACTCTTAAGAATTATGTGGAAAAGGCTGACAATCACCACATTTTTTTGAAACTGCTTAAGTTCTGGGCTTAAAGCAGGAATGTAGTTCTGGCATTAACAATTGGCATATTCTAATTTCAACTTCTTAATGCTGTTTTCCATTGCTTTTAAAACAAAAAAAAATTCTTGAACACTTCCTGAGTTATTATTTTTCAAGGTGATTTTAAAAAACTAACTTGGGGATGGGGATTGATGATACTAATCAATATAATTGGTATTCATTATTTGGTAAACTAATCAAAGGCATCAATTGTGATTTTTCCCTTAACTAATTGGCATCATGAAGTAGTGTTATAGGAGGAAGAACTATGGATTATTCACTGAGCATGAACTATGACCACAGCTGCTTTTCCTTTGAGCAACCAACGATTAAACTGGGTCAAACAAAACAAATTCCCTTTTATTCTTCCAATTGTGTTTTGGTTTTTTTTTTTTTTTTTTGCAGGTTCATACTTTTTTGTTACATTTTAATAATTGAACCACAGCTTTACATAATGTTAAACTTTGTAGATGCTCTTTAGGATCTTAACTAGACTTCTCTTTCCCATTTTTCTCCTTTTACGTCTAGCAGTTCTAACAGGATTTAATGTAATGTTTTTCTGGTGTGATTTAATCACAGTTTTATCAGGAGTTCTTGGCATTGAAAGGCTGATGAAAAGGAAAGATCTGAGGTTGGGTTAATGGAGATATTAAGAATCGGAGTATGTATGATGTGGGCAAGGAGACAAGTGCCAGCTTGGATGACTTTTAGGCAGTGGAAATAGGGGGATCAGAAGTCCTCAAATACCTTATAACATCGTTAAAAGCTGACAATTCATGTACCTCATTTGTGTTTATTTCGTGGATTTTCCCAAAGAATTTGTCTTCTCGGACTCTCCTTGAAAATTTGGAAGATCTGGCAAGGCTGGCAATGGGCAGGAGCCATGGTGGCCTGCCCATGTGTATGACACCTGGACTCTTCATTTACCATGGCATCTATGCCAACCCAGAGCACTCTTAGGTTCCTGCCTGATCCTGGGGCTTGTGGGTTCATGGTTTCTGCTGAATAGAATAAGTGGTAGTATACATATAATACAATAGTAAAAGTGAATAGTATAATCTTTGTTCAAGATAACAGTAGGGAAACCTGGGGTTCAGTCGGGTAAGCGTCCAACTTTTGATTTCGGCTCAGGCCATGATCTCACAGTTCATGGGTTTGAGCCCCCACCCCCACCCCCACCCCACCATCGGGCTCTGCACTAACAGCACAGCATGGAGACTGCTTGGGATTCTCTTCTTCCTCTGTCTCTCTCTCTCTCTCTCTCTCTCTCTCTCTCTCTCTCTCTGCACCCCACCCCCCTGCGCTCCCTCTCCCTCAGAGTGAGTAAATAAATAAACTTTGGGGGGAAAAAAAGAATAACAACTGTAGTGATGCTGGCTAACAACTATGTGCCATGTGTTATTTACCCCACACTGTTCTAAATGCTTTACATCTAGAGAACCATTTAATCTTCACAACACCTTGCATGATAGTAGATATGATTATCCTCGTTTATAGATAAAGCCCCTGAAGTCCAGATAACTGAGAGACAAAAGATGAAGGAAAGCACCTCCTTTCTCTAGTTCGGTGACCTGAGGGTCTCCTCCCTACACCGCTGACACCTGTCTCCCAGCTCAGCTGCTATCTTCTCCCTCCCTTCTGTTTGTTCTTTCTTTCTGAGGCACTTTCTCTCAGAGGCTTTTTTGACCCGATAGTTTCAAGAGTTGACAATTTCTAGTATCTTGTGAAATCATAGAAATGATCTCTGGGGGGGGGGGGGAGAGAAAGAAAGAAAGAAAAAAAGAAATGATCTCTAAGTGTTACAAATGGAGAAGTAGAAGACTAACATTTTCCATGTGTTTTGTCATTGTTCTCATTTCTTTGAAGACGTGTGGTCCCCTGTGGGCACAGCAATGCGGAAGCCAGTATTATGCAACTGGTGTTTGTTCTGATATCAGTCCCAATTTTCAGCTCTTGGCCAGCTTTGCACCTGCAGTTCAGAGTAAGTGATGAATGTGTAGAGCGTCCGAGCAATACCTTACATGAAGGGCAGAGGCGGGATTTATCAAGTACCACCCAACCCCTCTCAAGTCCATTTTACTTTGTCCTATTTGCATATAAGTGTGAAGAGTGAATTAACAATGGAAATCTATTTCTTTCATCTTTTCCTGTGTAGCCTGCCCTTCCCTCATAGATGTTGTGGTTGTATGTGATGAGTCAAACAGTATTTATCCCTGGGATGCAGTAAAGAATTTTTTGGAAAAATTTGTCCAAGGCCTGGATATAGGACCCACAAAGACACAGGTATGGACATGAATAATACATACACTAACCCACAGATTTCTTTCTAAGAAAATATTGTTAGATATGAGGTCTTAATATTTGCATTTTTCCAATCCCCACATTAAATGCATTTAACGTTAACCTTGACAGTTAATTGAAATTTGCACTACATTGAGTTTTTCTGTCTATGACGTTGTCCAGTGTTGGTCTTTGAGCTTAGATTTCTATTTCTGACAAGCATCAGATAGAGGATGTAGCATTTTCATCTTTTTCAGCTGCTTATTTTTCCCTCCTATAACTTACGAATTTATCAATACATTTTAAAATCCAATATGTATTATTTTATTGATAGCCACTTGGACTAATAATTAATTTCTTTTGTTGTCCTTGAATTTCTGGGATTTTTGTAAAGAAGTCAATAGACAGTCAATAGGCGCCTGGGTGGCTCAGTCCATTAAGCATCAGACTGATGATCTCACAGTTCATGAGTTCGAGCCCTGCATCAGGCTCTCAGCACAGAACCTGCTTCAGCTCCTCTGTCCCCTCTTTCTCTTCCCCTCTCCCATACATACTCCCACATGCTCTCTCTCTCTCTCTCTCCCTCCCTCTCAAAAATGAACATTTTTAAGTCTATAAACAGCATAATCCTATCTTGTTATTTTTTAGTCTTTTATCATATTTTACTCAGCCCTTGCTTTTTTACACAGAATAAGACTTTTTAATAATTTTGTATAGCTCTCCATGTTTTAAGGAGTCTTTAATTTGCTTTTCTATCTTCTTGAGATAGGCATTCAAAACTCAGGAACAGAAGCTTCACGCTTCCATAAAACTGAATAACATTTATTGTTAAAGTTCTGGGTCTTCTTTCTTTCTTTCCTATTGGATTTGCCCTTTCACGGTCATTCTGGTTGAACCAATATCAACAGAACCAGTTGACAGAGTTCCCAGTGTATATTCTTGGGTTGTTCCTGTCATCTGATGCCTTGTGTCCAACATCTAGTAACAATTGTTGGAACATCTTCCCCTAAATGCTTCACAGTTAGCTATATTGAAATTTGATTTTCTGCTTTCCTGTACAGTATTACAAAATATTATTATACGTTTTCCATTGATGTTGCTTTTCAGTACTAAGAGGACATTAGTGTTCACCAAATCTTTGGAGGTTTCACTGTGGGCTTTTACCAGAAAATTCTATGAATAAGACCAGGTATAGCATTTCTTTCTGGATAGCATCCTGTTAAGGTCCCATTATAAGAGAAGTTTTCCTAGGTATCTGCTTGTTTTATCCATCTCTAAATGGACTTACCCCGTCACATGACTTACTATATTTAATAGTCTCTTGAATGGAATTCATGGCCTTCCTCTTCTTGTCTTCCTACCCCCATGCATTTTCTTCATCTCTAGAGGTGATTTACACAGTCTCTTTTTCTTACCATCTAAATTTGACCTTTCTGTAAGTCCTAATATACTACATTTCCTTAAGTCTTCTATTCATTATTCCCCTTTCTCACACAGGAGTTTTGGGACTGTCATACCGTCTTCCTCTCATATTAGACTTTGAAATTCATAGAGTGATTTTTGATCCTGTCCTCTCTCTCAAGTCTTACATCCTGTCCTAAAGAGAAGGCTCCAGAAATATATTTTTCACATCTTCCCAGTGCCTACTTAGTTGCTTCCTAGCAAAAGTAGCTGATTGAACTCAGAAGTCCAGGCCTTGCCCCTTCCACCTTCCTTACGTACTGACCTCTATCTTAAGGACCCTTTCACAATACTGACCTCTTATTGCTACTTCCTATTCTAGAAGCCCCCAACTCCTATGCATAGAGGATGATTTCAGTGCTGAGAATAAGGACATTAATAGAAGTATTTGGCCTTCTTGATCTAAAGAATTAGGGTATGTGCCCCAACCTTGTTCAAAAGTTGTTCCATCTGTCAGATTTCTCAGATGAGACTCTCTCTAATGGCATTTTCTCTGAAGGCCAAAAACCTCCTGCCTACTTGCACATATAGCAGCTTTCTTCCAAAGATGCTAAAGTCTGCGATTAGAGGAAATCCAGAACAATAAATGCATTCAAATTGACTGTTTTGATTAGCTCACTCTTTTTTTCTTTCATATTCAAATATAATTCTTTGTTTATTTTGCACCTGTTTTTAATTGATGAGCTGTTATCTTCCATCTATGACTGCTTATAATTGTTTACATGTATATATACATTGTTAATCAGAAAGTTTATATCATTTTAATATTTCTGTTATGAACTGGATTCTAATATTATCCATATTAAAATATTATAAGGCACTGCTTAAAAATCCATTACTAGATAATCTATAACTATTGTAGTCAAAAATCTATAAATATTACTCTTGAGAACCAAATCATATATGATAGGACATGATCTTGCTTATCAACAAATACTACTGCTGTAACTAACAGCTTCTAACAAAGAAGTCATTCCATTGGAAGAAAAATAGCTATTCTTAAGAACAAAATTGAAAATGCATATCAAATACTATCATCCCACTTCAAATGCACTTTTGATTTTGATTTATATTGGTTAATTAGAAATTATTTATAACTTAATGACAAGCCTTTGATAAACTTATGCTTTCTTGAAGGTGGGGTTAATTCAGTATGCCAACATACCAAGAGTTGTATTTAACCTGAACACTTTCAAAACCAAAGCTGCAATGATTGAAGCAACATCCCGGACATACCAATTTGGTGGAGATCTCACAAATACATTCAAAGCAATTCAATATGCAAAGTAAGTTATGATGTAAATAGCCCAAATATTTTGATAAAATAGAAGTGCTTTTAAGTAAGAAAGAAGAAAAAGAGACAAAGAAAAATAACATACTTAGTGCCCACACTTAAATCAGAAGTAATTAAGAAAAGTTCAAACATTCTGTCATTTGAAGACTTTGAGAAGGCACTAGGAAATGAAATTTTAAAGTCTTAGATTTCTAGGATTTTTATAAAACATTCCATGATTTTTAAAGAAGACTTTATATAAAGTAAAGAAAACAACATTAAAAGACCTTAGGTTAAGTAGGAAATGGAGCAATCTCCAATTATTTGTTAGTATTTATCAAGGCCACAGACAACTTGAGCTAATGGAGCCCTTCATGCACATTAAGAAGGGCCATAGAATCTTAAATGTTTATGAACTTGGAGTATGAATTGAATGGAATGGGCTCACTATACTTATTACAGTCTGGGTGGTGTGAATGTTACAACTGTATAACCCTCTCTTAATTTTTAGCTCAGTGTCTCTGTTTTCTCAGAACTCCTTTTAATCATATACCTTTACAAAAATGCTAAAGATTCTCCTATTGTTAAAAAATAAATGAGAACAATAACTTCACCTTCCTTTAAGCCTACCTCCTGCCTTTGTCATCTTGTGCATTTCTTCCTTCAACTACCATAACTCCTTGAAAAATTGTCTATTCCGCCCCCCCCCACCCACTTCCTTGAAACATATGGCTTGCCACCAGGTGAACATAGCTCTCTTTATCAGCCAACAACCCAGTGGTCCCGCCTCAAACCTCATCATCTTTAGCTTCCCTTGCCATTTGCTGACGACGAACACAAACTGCTATTCCAGCCCCAGTTGCCATGACATCACAAACTTCTAGAATCCCTGCCAGCTTTTTGTCAACAATTTTGCCTCTTCACTGGCTCCTTTTCCTATTTTTTCTTTACTAAACAGAGCCCTCTTTTTTTTTTTTTTTTTTTAATAGCTCTTTTCTCTTGGGCATTGTCTCCACTCTCATGGCATCCACATTAGCCCTGTGTGGGTCACCGCATTGCTCTGTAGTCATTCTGAATTCCCTCCCAAAAATCCACACAGGCATTCAGTTGATGCTGGGTATATTTAATTTAGAGTGTTGGCTCACTTATCAAATTCAATACATCCTAAACCAGCCTTATTCTTTTCCCTACCCATGCTCATGACTTTGCCATTCGACTCATGCTACCACCTTTTCCCCCAGGCATTCAAAGTAAACACTTGCTGGTTTTCTTTATTCTTTCTGTTCTTCCTTAATCGCACACATCTGGTCAGTCACCACATCCTGTCCTTTCTATTTCTGCATTTCCTATTGTATCTGCTCATTTTTCTGGATGTATATTGTAGTTGCTGTTTCTATCAACCATTGACTTTCCCTATGTCTCATAAGCAGATGAGAAGATATGATTGGTTTGGTTAATCTCTATTGTCCCCATTAAGATGTTCTTTTGGGCCACGCTATCTCTGCTGGCCAGTCCATTGCCTTTTGGTGAAGTGCCCTTTATAGTCCAGTAAACTAGACTCAGAGGAAGAGTAGGTTGACATAGAAAATGGCCTAGAAGAAGCTACAGACTGCAGAGGGCTTGTGTTTTCAAAGAAAGTATGGATGTGGTATTTTTCCCTGTAAGGAGCCTGGGGACCTGGTAAGCTTTCCTCTCAAGAAGAATGGTCACTGTCTGAAGATGTGACTTTTTTTTAGCTTTTATTGTTTTATTTTATTATTTTTTTTATTATGTTTTTACCTTTTAGAACTTCGGTTTTCTCCCTATCATCTCTCTCTTACACTATTTCCCAAGCTAATAGAAATCTTGCTGCTGTTAAGAGAATTACTTAACTTCTTTTTTTTTTTTTTTTTTACTTTTTTATTATTTTTTTAATGTTTGTTTTTGAGAGAGAGAGAGACAGCACGCAAGCAGGGCAGGGGCAGAGAGAGAGGGAGACTCAGAATCTGAAGCAGGCTCCAGGCTCTGAGCTGTCAGCACAGAGTCTGACACAGGGTTCAAACTCATGAACCATGAGATCATGACCTGAGTCAAAGTCGGGCACTTAACTCACTGAGCCACCCAGGCACCCTGAGTGAGAATCACTTAACTGCTTACTCACATCTTTCAGAATTTAATTACCTTTCTTTCTCTTTTTCTTTTCTTTCTTTTTTTTTTTTTTTTTTTTTTTTGGTCTGTTTCTTTACAACATCAAATAGAATTCTGACACTGTTTTAGTAAATATTGCCATTTTCCATTTATCTTATTTCATTGTGTGCCTATGGTTATCATCTATTATTCTAAGACCTGAAGGTAATCAGAACAAATGAGGCACGGTTTCTACCCTCAGAAATCTTATAATCATAAATGAGTTCATAAAGAGTATAATTCACTCAAAAAATATTTCATGTAAGTACTGTATTCAAATTTGGGTGACAAATATAAAATCTTTTTCTATCCTTCTACATTCTGTATAGAATACAGGAAAGTTTTAGGGATTAAAATGATATTCTCAGTGTTAAACATACTGAAATTAAAGTGTCCTTTACACATTCAGGTGAAAATATTTAGCAGGCACTGAATACATAAATTTGAAATGAGAGAAATAAATGGAAAAAGATGTAGACTTTCAGGTGTCATCATATAGGTGGTAGGTAGTCCAAAGGAGTGGGTGGCATTCCTCAGAAAGAAATACAAAAAGAGAATCCAGTAGACAGAGAAAATGTTATTGGACAACCGGATACCCATCTAAAAACAAAATAAAGCTGAATCCCTGACTCAGTCAAATCAAAATAAATTTCAGCTGCACCAAAAATTTAAATCTAGGAAAATGGAATTATTAAAGGACTATGAGAAGCTTGGGTGATTAAAAGAAACAAGTCATACAGCTCAGAGCCTGGAGCCTGCTTCATATTCTGGGTCTCCCTCTCTGTCTCTTCCCCCTTCCCCACTCATGCTGTCTCTCTCTGTCTCTCAAAAATAAATAAACATTAAAAAAAAATTTTAAATAAAAAAAGAAACAAGTCATAGAGATAAGAAATCCTTTTAAAATACCATGTCAAATATAAAATAAACACATAAAAAGTTAATGAAATTGATTGTATCAAAATATTAAATTTCTATACAGAAGTGTATATATACCACTAAAATTTAAAAGATTAATGAACTGAAGAAAATATTTATATATATATGACAAAAGATAATTTTCTTGACTAACAAAGATCTTATTAATTAGAAAAATAATGAACAATACAAAGAAAAATGGACAAAGATAAAGAAAAATCAAGAGTTCATAGAGAAAAAATATAAATGGCTAATATAAAATGCTCATTATCTCTTCATAATGAAAAAGTACATATTAAAACAATGATATATTATTTCTCACTTATCAAAATGCCCCCAATTTAAAAGTTTAATAATCCTCATTGTTAAGGAAAGGAGATGGAGAAACTTGCATTTTTTTACATTATCGTAATATAAATTGATGGAAATTTTTAGAGGACAATTTGGCAATATCTGTCCAAATTTGAAATGTGTAAATCCTTTGTCCCAGTAGTTTCACTACTAAGATTTTATCCTAATGACACAGTTGGAAAAGTATGCCGAGATACATACACAAAGACATTTATTACAGTATTACTTGTAAAACTCAAAATGCCCTAAATGCACAATAATGAGGAATTGGTTAAACTATGGTTACCCCCAAATAATGAGATATTATGCAGCCATTAAAAAAGGAGAGCTTTGTATGTGCTGGTATAGAAAGAGCTCCATGAAAATGAAAAACAAGTGTATAGACTATGCCCCCATTTGTGTGAACGTTTGAGGCATAGACTATGCACATACATCTAAATAAAATGTTTTCTATAAGGAAACATAAATTGATAAAAGTGGTTTCCTTTGGAACAGTGGCTTGGTGTCACATTTTTAAAAAATGTTTATTTGTGAGAGAGAGTGTGTGTGTGGGCATGTGAGCAGGGAAGGGGCAGAAAGAAGGAGACAGAGGATCTGAAGCGGGCTCTGCAGTGACAGCAGAGAGCCCGGTGTGGGGCTTGAACTCACAAACTGTGAGATCATGACTTGAGCTGAAGTCAGGTGCTTAACTGACTGATGAGCAATCCAGGTGCCCCTACATTTTTATTTTATACCTTTCCAGGGGCTTCTGGGTGTCTCAGTCAGTGAAGCGTCTGACTCTTGATTTCTACTCAGGTCATGATCTCATGGTTCATGAGATGGAGCCCTGCACCAGGCTCCACGCTGTTAGGGGAGTCTGCTTGGGATTCTGTCTCTCCCTCTGTCTTTTCCCCAGACCCCACTCACACACACACACACACACACACACACACACACATACACACACACACACACACACATAAACAATCTCTCTCTCTCTCAACACACACACATATATATATCTTTCCAAATGCTTTGAAATTATTTTATCAACTGTACTTATTAGTCTTTAAAGAACAATTTTGTATTGAAAAGTAAATGCAGATCCAATGAGTAAAATTGGTGACAGGATTGAATATCTTTGCTCTGTTAATTAGTATTAATGAATTTTTTCTTATCAGAAGATAATTCTAAGGATTCTTGATGTAAATACATGCACGTGCGCACAAATACACACACACACACACACGCACATGCCATGAAAACTATGCAAGATGTATATCTATTTCCCTTTAGGCTGCAAATAGAATGTAGGTAAATATGTCACCAGAACTGACATAGAGATAAATTCCAAGTCACAATAGGTCATGCTCAAAGAAGTTAGTTTCAGAACTAACTTCATGAGGAAGTTAAATTTCTAACCAGAGGTCCACATATTAGCTTCATCTTTTGATAGTGAGTTTTTAATTTTGTCTGCCACAGAGATTTTGCGTATGTAGCAGCTGCTGGAGGACGACCAGGTGCTACCAAAGTAATGGTGGTTGTAACTGATGGTGAATCACATGATGGTTCAATGCTGAAGGCCGTGATTGATGAATGCAACAATGACAATATACTGAGGTTTGGCATAGCAGTAAGTAGATTTTCTTTTTAGTTGTCTTTCAGTTAATGGGTGAGTGCTCCTTTGTAACATCACTTCCCAAGACCACACGCTCTCATTGGCTACTCACAGCTTTATAGGAAAAGAACATTTTTCCTCTGTCTCCACGTCTTGTTGATTTTCAGTCCCATTGACTACAGGGTTATGGATTTACTTCTCCAGAGGCTCTATTCTGTTCAGAAATATAATACTAGAAAGTATAATGGGATAGTGGAGTACAGCTATAATGACCTTTTTTCTCTCTGTCTCTATTTTCAAGGTTCTTGGGTACTTAAACAGAAATGCCCTTGACACCAAAAATTTAATAAAAGAAATTAAAGCAATTGCCAGTATTCCAACAGAAAGATATTTTTTCAACGTGTCTGATGAAGCAGCTCTACTAGAAAAGGCTGGGACACTAGGAGAACAAATTTTTAGCATTGAAGGTAAAAGAACTCCATCTTTCAAAAACTTTTTTCGAGAATTCTTGATTTTATTACTGTATATTTACTCTAATAATGTTAACTTGTATACCTTATATGAAAGGACTCTGATGAACCAGTAAGAAAAGTAGACAACATGAATAAGTAGTTTATAGAAGATAAGATACAAAGGGCTAGTAAACATAAGAAAATATTCCCAATTTCAGTAATTGTTTTAAAATATAAATTAAGTCAATGTTACTTTGTGCCTAAAAGATAACAACGATTAGTAATATATGATCTTGGAGATATTATGGGGAAGCAGAGAAGCTCATATACTATTGATAAGATTATAAATTGTATAGCTTTGGGGGGAGGGCAATTTAGTAATATCTATTATAATTGTAAATAGTTTTACAATTTTTTACACTGCATATTTTATAATCATAAGAAGTTTTGTCTTTCTATCCTATTATATAATTTCTGAAATTCTTGAATTTGTTTACAACAAACATGTATACATTTAAGGTTAGAAAAGTATAGGGGTGCCGACTTTGGCTCGGGGCATGATCTCACGGTTCATGAGTTCGAGCCTTGCATCAGGCTCTGGGCTGTCAGCTCAGAGCCTGGAGCTTGCTTCGGATTCTGTGCCTCCCTCTCTCTCTCTGCCCCTCCCTCACTTGCACTGTGTCTCTCTCTGTCTCACAAAAACAAATAAAGGTTAAAAAAATTTTTTTTAAGTTAGAAAAGTATAGTGAAGATTTTTAATAGTTCAGATTTCAGGGAAATATGTTATTTACCAGATCTACAATAATTTACTTATATGGCCTTGGAAGGTCTAGTCGGTGTAGAAATACTCCATGTTTAAGAACTCACTGTTTGGAACACATTTCCCAGTTGGTAAAAAATCCCACATGATCCAAATTCTGGTTCCTGGTCATTAGTTCAAATAACTCTCAGCAGTAAAGAGCCTATTTTATTGAGCACCTGCTATATATCAGGTATCTTTCAGAAGCTGGGTCCAGGGGGATTGCATAAATTAAGCATTAATTCCTGAGTCTTATCTTTATTTCCTGATTGTCCACTGGAGTCTTCTATCCAAAAAATATTATTGCTTCTTTAAACATCTGATGATACTTCTAAGCTGTTTAAATCAGCATCAAAATCCAAATCCAATGTGCTCTGAGATAATATAAAATTATTTGGCTTCCTATGGTACAACTTACACTTGTTTGTGGTGGCATTGACATGAATAATCGCAATTCAACCTAAATGCCAATTAGAAATGATTTTGTGCCTTATCTGCTATTATGGATTTTGGGGAAGCACTGCGCTACTTTATTAAAAATTGTCTTGGGGTACCTGGCTGGCTCAGTCAGTGGAGCATGTGACTCCTGATCTCGGGGTTGTGATTTTGAGCCACATATTGGGAGTAGCAATTATTTAAAAATAAAATCTTAAAGAAAATGAATCTCTTCTCATCCTTTGTACATTATTACATCTTCTAAACAAGTGACTGTGTCATGTTATATATTATATATATTACTCTCTATGTCAAAGTGTTGGTCTAGGAACTTATTCCTTTTTGTGAAGATTAATGAAATGTAACCATTTTGACCATACCGAGTCCCACAGCTCTGGTGTCAGAGGCAGGCACATATGTAGAAATAGGACAAACTGCCCAATTGGTAAAATTCCTACTCAATCTTGAATCCTGGATCCTGAAACCTCACCCAAATATCTGTCTGTTTAGTCTTCATGACATGTCAGCTACCTGGCTCTTCCAACTACATCTGAGATATGTGTACACTTATTAGTACCGATATTTAAAAGCTAAAAATTCAGTTAATTTCTTAGCTAGGAATAATAACTTTTTTTTTAAAAAGGCCATGACTTCAGTTTTTATCTTACCTCATCCCCTATATTGAGTGTTTTTGATATCAAGAACATCCTAAGCATACAAGTAAACGCATTAATGCATAATCAAGATTAAGACCAACTTCAAACACTATCTTGGAAGTATTGTGGGTTCCCATGTATGTTAGAATACTTAGTGATTTCTCCATCCCAGAATATTTTTGAGTGACCATGAGAACATTGTGTGTGTGTGCATATGTGTGCATACGTTCACGTGCGTCTGTGTGTGCACGTGTGTTTGGAAATCTGATTTAAAATTTGACAGCAATATAATTCTCAAAATTACCTTTTTGCAGGTACTATTCAAGGAGGGGACAACTTCCAGATGGAAATGTCACAAGTGGGATTCAGCGCAGATTACTCTCCTCAAAAGGTGTGTAATCAGATAACTTCCAGCCATGCTGTCATTTGGCTCAACACTTCTGGGCACAGCAGCTTTATAGAGAGAGTGGAAAAAGGAGCCATGTAGTGAGCAAACGTTCAGCTTCTCAGTCATAGTTGTTTAGTTTCTTTGTGCTGCTGCTTTGTCAACTAAAAAGTGAAGGATAACAATGCCTTCTCTTCCGCGTTTCACAGGGAGTTTTTATGGAAAAAAAAAGAAAATGCTCCGAAGGACAAGCACTGTATTAATTCAAGGGATTGTCATTGCAGGAATTTCCTTTAAATCAATTAACTACCAGAAAAGTTTATTTAAAAAAAACACACAAACTCTTGTTAGCACTGCCATTGGTGAATTCTGAGTTGCCAGATTATCTCTTTTCTAAGAGCAGACACAGAAGATAGGTGAAAAAGTGAAGAGTTAGGAAACATGTGAGATGCAACGTCTTCTTAGCTCAGAAAATCCATTCTTACTTGTCATAAACATCCACGTCCTAGGGCTCTGGTTCCAACTCTGCTCAGGGTCCTGGTGGGATAGTAAAGGGGCCCAGACGTAGTGACACTGGAAAAGCCTAGGGAACAGTATGAACTCAGAGAATTTGATTCCCAGAAGCAAGGATCAGGAATGGCTTGGGGTTTTTTCTCGAGAATAAAACGTGCTAACTTCTTCTGGATCACCAATCATTAGAGATACTCACTCACAAAAGTTATGGGTTTTTCCCTCCGGAAAAAAAAAAAAATGTAAATGAACCCTCACACAGAGAATTTTGAACACACCTTCCTGAGATTTTTGTACACTTCCTGCAGTCCTTTCCTGCACCCCTGATTCAGAGTCCCACACTTATGACAGTCATTCTCTTCATTTCATGGTCTCTTGTCCTCAAAATGGGCACATCATTTTCCAACCTGCTGTATTTTTAATGGCTTATATTTTTCAATCCAAAATCCGTAACTTTGGTGTTTTCTACGATCTAAGATCAAAAACTGAAAAAAATAATAAATCCCATCCTGACAACCCTGCCTTCTGTGATGATGTATCGCTTTTGACTGTTTGGGTGGATGTTGAGTCCCTCAGAGCAGCCTGTATTTCTTGTGTGCCGCCCCCCACCCCCGCTGTGCTGACCGTGGCTATTCTCCACCAAGTAGACTGAATGTTATGGTCTAGTTACCTTTCATAGCTGAGCTATTTTCAAATAGATGGGATAGGATATAGATGATGGAGGAACATCTGAGAAGTGACCAAGAGGAAAGAGAAAGAATGTTGAAAATAAAATAGGTCAGAAGGGGGCCTGCCAGGACGATGTGCCTGGACAGCAGAAACGCTCCACCTCTCTTCCTCTGCCAGCTGCACTTCCTATTTTCTCAAGCATGCCCCACATCCGACCGTGAACTTTTCTTATGACTATGTGAGACAGGAAGGCTCATTTCTGACTTCTTTCTAACAGCTCACACTGTTTGGCATTTGCAGATGGGGGCCTCTGAATGCAAATTGGAAGGTGGCTATGTGCTTCTCTTGTAGCATAGTAGAGATTTATCTATAGAATGTATCAAGGTAACATAGCCTCAGGGAAGACTTTTCTCCAGCACAAAATATATTAAAACAATTTGGGCATATATCAATTTGGACATACATTCATATACATTTTACTTTATCATCTTCTCCTTAAACCTAGACCATTTATTTCAATGTTTTGCCTCCCCTGCATTCTCGTGCCTTAAACATGGTTTATTTTCATGGTCTTCATTTTTCATTTATTTTAGGATATTCTGATGCTGGGTGCAGTAGGAGCTTATGGCTGGAGTGGTACCGTGGTCCAGCAGACATCTCGTGGACATATGATCTTTCCTAAACAAGCCTTTGACCAAATTCTGCAAGATAAAAATCACAGTTCATATTTAGGTAAGGCATAGCAGCATTTGACTCAGAAAATTTAAGCTCCCTTTTTTTAAACTAGCCCCTTGCTGGGGGGGTGCCTGGGTGGCTTAGTCGTTAAGCATCCAACTTCAGCTCAGGTCATGACTTTGTGGTTTGTGAGTTCGAGCCCCACATTGGGCTCTGTGCCGATGGGCTCTAGCTCAAAGCCTAGAGCCTGCTTCAGCTTCTATCTCCCTTTCTCTCTGCCCCTCCTCTGCTCATGCTCTGTCTCTCTGTTTCTTAATAATAAATAAAGGTTAAAAACAATTTTAAAAAAACTAGCCCCTCTCTGAATTTCAAGATCCATTAAGCAAAGCCCTTGAAGTGTCATCTAATTATTATATTTATTACACATGTTTATGTTGCCTCTTTGCAAATCAGACCTTGGCTATAACTATTTAATGACATACTGTATTACACTTACTGATGACTTCTGGCTATTCAAGCAGTAGTTATTCCTGGGAAGTGCTTGCGCTTCTCCCAAATGGAAATAGTTCCTAGAAGCCAATATAGTAAATGGGAGTCTTATATTAATTTAGAGTTCTTAGTCTTTTTGGTTGCTATAATAAGCAGCCACTGATTTTGAGTACCTACTATGGGACACTTCCTGAGCTGGCTCTTCTATCTACATAAACATTTAAATCCTTCCCACAACCCTTTGAAGAAAGTATTATTATTCCCATTTTACCGTTGAGAGCCAATGAGGTTAATAACTTGCCCAAAGGCTAACAACTTAGCAAGCGGCAAATCCAGAATTTGAACCTGGGACTGTCTGACTCCATAGCCTATGTTCTGTCCACTGCATTCCATTACCTTTTAAATTCATGTAATTGTTCGTTCAAAAAATACTTGTTGAGTGCCAAGTTCATGAGGGGCTGATGGGACAACCCAGAATCTAGGGCCTGCTTTACAGGTAGGTGTCGCACCCGTGCAGAGCACACTTAGATCTGGGCATCGCCCTGAGGGAACACGGATCACACTGACTTCACCTTTGGCCCTCTGTCTTGTTCTCCCCTCTGGTGCACAGATGCTACCACTTAAAACAATTTTGTTAATGTTTATTCATTTTTTGAGAGAGAGAGAGAGAGAGTGCAAGCAGGGGAGGGGCAGAGCGAGAGGGAGACACAGAATCCGAAGCAGGCTCCAGGCTCCGAGCCATCAGCACAGAGCCTGACGCGGGGCTCGAACCCAAGAAATGTGAGATCATGACCTGAGGTGAAGTCAGATGCTTAACCGACTGAGCCCCCCCCCCAAGCGCCCCCCAGATGCCACCACTTTAGATAAGCAGCAGAGGGCCCTCTGGCACAGGTGGCACCACTCTAGACAACTAGCAGACATCCTGTGGTGGACACATGGTGCTGCTTTAGGTAACTACCCTGTGACCTCACCACCGTGCCCCTCCCTCCATAAAAACTGGAGATGAGGGGCGCCTGGGTGGCGCAGTCGGTTAAGCGGCCGACTTCAGCCAGGTCACGATCTTGCGGTCCGTGAGTTCGAGCCCCGCGTCGGGCTCTGTGCTGACAGCTCGGAGCCTGGAGCCTGTTTCCAATTCTGTGTCTCCCTCTCTCTCTGCCCCTCCCCCGTTCATGCTCTGTCTCTCTCTGTCCCAAAAATAAATAAAAAAACGTTGAAAAAAAAAAATTAAAAAAAAAAAAAAAACAAAAAAACTGGAGATGAAGGCCTGAGTAGGGGTGGGGAATAGCTGCGTAGAAGAGTTGTGTAATGGCTTGGATCATCTGTCCGTCTGCACCCCACCTTCCCCCTGGCTGGGTAAGTTACCCCCAATAAAACTCTATGTGAACGATATGGAGTGGCTTGCTTCATTTTTCAGTATCAAAATACCTCTCAGTCTGGAGGGTACATCACTGACCCTCCTCCACTTTCTAACACCTGCCTCCTAACAAAAAAAGGACCTCTGGTCATTGCTACTAACTTTGGGAGCCCATCTGCTGAGCTCTTCAATAGCACCTACTCTGCAAGTCCTTCTCTTCTAGGTTACTCTGTGGCTGCGATTTCTACCGGAAAAGACGTTCACTTTGTTGCTGGTGCTCCTCGGGCAAATTACACTGGCCAGATAGTGCTATACAGTGTTGACGAGAATGGCAATGTCACCGTTATTCAGGCTCACCGAGGTGACCAGGTAAAGTCCATTTTGTAGCAGATGAAATTAATCGTGGGGTCAACTAGAGCAGATGAGAAGTGGGGAGTTGATAGAAAAGGAAACTAGCATTGAGTACCTACCCTGTGGCTGCTTCTGTGACCTGTATTCACTTGAAGTTTCCTTAAATCTTCACAATACTGAGATCTGTCGCCTTCTAACAGGTGACTGGGCATTTACCTTCTTAAGGTCAAAGAGTTTTCATGGGGTTGTGCTGTCATTAAAACCCAGTCGTGTGTAGACTCAAAGCCTGTGCTGTTTGGTTATATCCAGCTGCATACTTTTGACTCCCTAAATTACTACTACATGTGTATTATTGGGTCCTAACCACAGCTTTGTTGGCAAGCTCTTGCGAGGCGTCAATGATCTGGAGGAAAAGTGAGAAGAAGGGAGCAGGATAGCGTTGTCAAGACTGGGCTACTATATCTGGGCCTGTCAAGGTGTCCTGTGGCTTTGATGTTTCTAAAATTAAAGCAACTCTCTTTTCCACCACTTTCTTCTCAACATGACAGTTTGATAGTCAGAACCTGTGATGACTCCCAGTCATGTCTGACTAGAACAAAGGCCAGCTGAATAGATTCCTATTTCCTCACCAAGCAGCTCTAACCCATGGGCTTGGCACATATTTGAAACAGGCAACCCTGATCTCTGACAACAAATTTTCCTTCCTGGAGTTAGAGAAACCAGCTATTTAGTTTTCCCTTTTCTGGAATTAAGTGTGATCCTACTGTCTATGGATTTTCCAGGAGTAAGAGAACCTGAGTCTTTGACTTCCTTGACCACAAACCAGCTATGGCCACATACTTTGCTCTCTTTAATATTTTAAAGAACTGTGCTTTTATTGTGAGGAAAAACAATGACCGTGTTATAGGATGAATCCTTTCTTGTTCATTGCCAAATCCTTAAGAGGTATTCACATAGGCGTGCAATGAGCATTCGGATTCCCAGCCTCTCTTATTTCACTGTATCTCCACCTGCTCCCGTCCTGATGTATCTGAGAACTTTCTTGTGCAAGATCATGCCACAGACACTTACATCACACATGCCTGCCCACTCTTCTCCACCTAGAAAATTCCTTGTTTTTTAAGATGCCGTTTATATAACACTTAATCTTTCTGAGCCTTCCTGACACCTGCACTCTGATCACACAGCATTTGGCCGTTGCCTCTATTACAACCTACTTGACTGAACAGGCAGGCAAAGTCATTTGTCCCAACTCCCTATTCCCCCTCCTGCCTTTCTCTATGACACACATCACAAACCTCCTAAATGTTTCTCTTTTAAATGTGGTCTTTGACCCACCAGCACCAGAAACACCTGGGGTACTTGTTTAACATACCGTTTTCTAGATTGCACCCATTCAGAGTCTTTCTTGGTGATTTGTGTGCACACTAAGGTTTAAGAAACAAGTGTTACATCATGATACAACCTGAGAGAAGGGACTGTTATCTATCTTAATGTTTCTAGTACCTTACAGGTAGTAAGTGCTCTATTTCTGTTTGTTGAATGAGTAAATGAAAGTTCAGTATAACATTAAGAGTATATGAGTCCTAAGAATCCTAAGGTTAATATGCTTTATCCTTACAGATTGGCTCCTATTTTGGTAGCGTGCTGTGTTCAGTTGATGTGAATAAAGACACCATTACAGATGTGCTCTTGGTGGGTGCACCGATGTACATGAATGACTTAAAGAAAGAGGAGGGAAGAGTCTACCTGTTTACTATCACAAAGGTAAAAAAAAAAAAAAAGTATTAAACTGATGCAGTTGAATTTGCTTTAATATTGGTAAATAAAACATTAATCTGCATTTTTGCAGAAGAATCAGTGAATGATCATTTTCTCTTTTTCAAGCTTATTTGTTTTGAGAGAGGAAGGGAGGGAGGGAGAGAATCCCAAGCAGGCTCTGCACAGCTTGATGCAGGGCTCAAACTCCAGAACCATGAGGTCATGACCTGAGCCGAAATCAAGAGTTGGACGCTTAACTTCTTGACCCACCCAGGCGCTCCTTGAATTATCATTTTCATATGTAGTATAGTTTATATTTCATCATTTTGAGGATGTCACCATTAAAATTTTAAAAATCACATCAAAAAGCATAACCTGTAGAGAAAGAGCTACATGTAGAGTGCACTGCCATTTTCCATGAGGGGTCTTTGAATCTATACTGTACAAATGAAGTCCTTATATAAATGCACATCATTTTTGAAATGTATGTACATGCACACACAAATGTCTGTGTATTTCCTAAGTATCTCATTCAATTATTCTTCTTTACTGTGAAGAGATCATAATAATAGAACTATCCTGTTCACATTTTACAGTGAAAAAGTCAAATTGTACCAGGCACTTTGCAAACTTTCATATAATCCTGGATGTTTTCTGCATTAGTTTGTCAAATTCTGTTGCTTAGTGTAGCAGTTAGGTATGCGTATACCCAGCTCTTGGAATTTTTAGTCCTTGCACATAAAACTTAGCATACACTAACTGGACTATGCTCTCTAAGTCCATGCCCAGAAGTATAATGAACTCGGAACTGAAAAGAAAACCAAAATTAAAGGCACAAGTTGACCTAGAAAATTAGAGAAAGGATGGAAAAAAGAGAAGCTGATGTCAATATAATAAATATTATGCTTTGCTTTTGTGGTAGTTTGTCCTACCTTACTTATTTAAATTAATGTAAACATTAGCTCTCAGACAGAAGCAATTAAAACAGTTCTAAAGCATTTAAAGATGTGTAATTGAATATTCAATAAGGGAGGGGCAAATATAATTGTTTAAAATTTAACAAAACCCTAGTTTCTTAAATGTTTCTTGTCAAATATTCTGAATTATCATTGTTGAAGATGAGAAGATCTCATAATACTTTGTCAATCTTCATAACAAAGTGATTTCCATAAGATTATTATAGAGAAGAAAGAATCAACACTGACCCCGTTTCATGGATGAGGAGCATTGCTCTCTTATGAAGTCATGAATTATTTCCATTCTGGATTTCAAAATCTGGAAAAAAAAAAACCCTATCTTTTACAAGAAAAAAAATTTTAGGCAGACTTATTTTTTTTTATAATGTGACATTAACAATCTCATTTTCTTTTCTTTTCTTTTTTTTTCTGAGTATAGTTGACACACCATGTTACATTAGTTTCAGGTATATAACAAAGTGATCTGACAAGTTTACACGTCCCATCCCGCTATGTTCATCACAAATGTAGCTACCATCTGTCCTTTTACATTATAATATCATTCACTATATTCCTTATGCTGTGACTTTTATTCCTGTGATTTATTCATTACATAACTGGAAGCCTGTATCTCCCTCTCCCTTTCACCTATTTTGCCCAACCCTACCCCCTGCCCCTCTGGCAACCACCAGTTTGTTCTTTGTATTTATGGGTCTGATTCTGCTTTTTATTTATTCATTTCCTTTTTTTTTTTTTTTAGATTCCACTTATGAGTGGAATCATATGGTATTTGTCTTTCTCTGACTTATTTCACTTAGCATAATACCCTCCAGTTCCACTCATGTTATCTCAAATGGCACGATCTCCTCCTTTTTTATGGTTGTGTAATACTCACACATATGTGGACACATTTTCTTTATTCATTTGTCTATTGATGGATACTTAAGTTGTTCCCATATCTTGGCTGTTGTAAATAATGCTGCAATAAATATAGGAGTGCATATATCTTTTCAAGTAAGTCTTTGCTTTCTTTGGGCAAATATCCAATAGTGGAATTATTGAACCATATGGTATTTCTATTTTTAATTTTTCGAGGAAACTGCACACTGTTTTCCACAGTGGCTACACCAATTTACCATACTACCAACCAGTGCACAAGGGCGCTCCTTTTTCCCCACATCCTTGCAAACACTTGTTATTTCTTGTCATTTTTATTTTAGCCATTCTAACTGATGTCAGTTGATATCTCATTGTGGTTTTTATTTGCATTTCCCTGATGATGAGTGAGGTTGAGCATCTTGTCATGAGTCAGCCATCTATGTTTTCTTTGGGAAAATGTTTATTCAGGTTCTCTGTCCATTTTTTAATTGGATTGTTTGGGTTTTTTTGGTGTTGTAGAAGTTCTTTATATATTTTGACTATTAATCCTTTATTGGATCTTTCATTTGTAGATATCTTCTCCCATTCGGTAGGTTGTTTTTTTATTTTGTCAATGACTTCCTTTGCTGTGCAGAAGCCTTTTTATTTTTGGTGTAGTCTCAATAGTTTATTTTTGCATTTGTTTTCCTTGTCCCAGGAGATGTATCTAGAAAAATGTTGCTATTGCTGACATCAGAGAAATTACTGCCTGTGTCGTCCTCCATGATTTTTATGGTTTCAGGTCTCACATTTAGGTATTTAATCCATTTTGAGTTTATTTTTGTGTACAGTGTAAGAAAATTGTCCAGTTTCATTCTTTAACATGTAGCTGTCCAGTTTTCCTAGTACTGCTGTCTTTCCCCCACAGTCTCTTCTTGCCTCCTTTTTCATAGATTAATTGACCATATAATTGTGGGTTTATTTCTGGAGTCTCTAACCTGTTCCATTGATCTGTGTGTCTATTTCTGTGCCAGTACCATACTGTTTTTATTGCTGTGGTTTTGTAGTATAGCTTGAAACCTGGAATTGTGATGTCTCCAGCTTCATTCTTAAGATTGCTTTGGCTATTCAGGGTCTTCTGTAGTTCTATACACATTTTAGTATTATTTGTTCTAGTTTGTGAGAAATGCTGTTGGTATTTTGATAGGGATTGCATTCAGTGCGTAGATTGCTTTGGGTGGTATGGACGTTTTAACAATATTAATATGAGCATGATGGAATGTGTTTCCATTGGTTCGTGTTGTGTTTAGTTTCTTTCATCAATGCTTTATACTGATTGGAGCATATGTCTTTCACCTCTTTGGTTAAGTTAATTCCTAGATATTTCTGGTGCAGTTGTAAATGACATTTTAATGTCTTTCTGCAGCTTCATTGTTAGTATATAGAAATGCTACTGATTTCTGGGTATTAATTTTTCATCCTGCCACTTTACTGAATTTATTGCTCCCAGTAGTTTTTTGGTGTAGTCTTTAGGATTTTCTCTATATAGTATCATGTTGTCTGCATATAGTGACAATTTAATTTCTTCTTTACCCCCATAGATGCCTCTTATTTCTTTTTTGGTCTGATTGATGTGGCTAGGACTTCTAGTATTATATTGAATAAAAATGATGAGAGTGAACATCCTTATCCTGTTCCTGACCTTAGAGGGGAAAACTCTGTTTTTCACCATTGAGTATGATATTATTGTGGGTTTTCATATATGGCCTTTATGATGTTGAAGTGTCTTCCCTCTAACTCCACTTTGAGAGTTTTTATCTTGAATTGATGTTGAATCTTGTCACATGCTTTTTCTGCATCTATTGAGATGACCATGATTTTTATTCTTCATTTTGTTGGTGTGGTTTATGACATTGATTGATTTGTAAATATTGAACCATCCTTGCATTCCTGTAATAAATCATACCTGATTGTGGTCTTTTTAATGTATTGTTGCTAATTCGCTAATATTTTTCTGAGGACTTTTGCATCTATGTTCATCAGGAATATTAGCCTATAGTTTTATTTTTGTGGGGTCTTTGTCTGGTTTTGGTATCAGGGTAATACTGGCCTTGTAGAATTTATTTGGAAGCTTTCCTTCCTTTTCCATTGTTTGGAATAGTTTGAGGAGAGTCTACGGCCATACCACCCTGAACGCGCCCGATCTCGTCTGATCTCGGAAGCTAAGCAGGGTCGGACCTGGTTAGTACTTGGATGGAATAGTTTGAGGAGAATAGGTATTAACTCTTCGTTAAGTGGCTGGTAGAATTACCCTGTGAATCCATCTGGTCCTGGATTTTTTTATTTTTTGGTATTTTTTTGACCAGTTCAGTTTTGTTACTTATAATGGGTCTGTTCATATTTTCTTTTTCTCCCTGGTTCAGTTTTGAAATATTGTACGTTTCTAGGAATTTACCAATTTCCTCTAGGTTGCCTAGTTTGTAGGTCTATAATTTTTTATAATCCTTTATCTTTTTGTGGTGTCAGTTGTTACTTTCTCTCATTTCATATTTGGGTCCTGTTTTTTTCTTGATGAATCTGGCTAAAGGTTTGTCAATTTTGGTTACCATTTTAAAGAACCAACTCAGTTTATTTATTTATTTTTTTGCCTATGCCATTTATTTCTTCTCTGATTTTTATTATTTCTTCTACTCACCTTTTGTTTTTGTTTGTTCTTCTTTCTCTAGTTCCTTTAGTGTAAGGTTATATTGTTTGAGCTTTTTCTGATTTCTTGACACAGGTCTATATCACTGTATACTTCCCTCTTGGAGCTGCTTTTGCTGCATCCCAAAGAATTTGGACCATCGTGTTTTTATTTTCAGTCATCTCCATGTTTTTTTTTCTTTGCTTTATTGACCCATTGGTTTTTTGGTATCATGTTGCATAGTGTCCATGTGTTTTTTTTCCAGTTTTTTTTTCTTGTGATTTATTTTAGTTTCATACTATTGTGATCAGAAAAGATGCATGGTATGATTTCAATCTTCTTAAATTTATTGAGGCTTGTTTTATGGCCTAACATGTGATTTATTCTACAGAATCTTCCATGTGCACTTGAAAATAATGTGTATTCTGTCGTTTGGGGTTGGAATGTTCTGTATATATCTGTTATGTGCATTTAGTCCAATGTGACATTCAAAGACACTGTCCTTATTGTTTTTTTCTGTCTGGATGATCTATCCATTGATGTAAGTGGGATATTAAAGTCCCCTACTATTATTGTATTACCATCCATTTCTCTCTTTTTGTCCATTTATATTTGCTTTATATATTTGGGTGCTCCAGTTTTGGGTGTGTAGATATTTACAATTGTATCCTCTTGTTGGATTGATCCTTTAATTATTATGGAATGCCTTGTCTCTTATTATGGTCGTTTTTTTGTTTTGTTTTGTTTTTTTTTTGGTTTTTTTTTTTTTTTTGAAGCCTATTTTGTCTGATATTGTATTGCTACCTGGCTTTTTTTTTTCACTTCCACTTGCATGGTGAATATTTTTTCTATTCTTTCATTTTCAGTCTGAATGTGTCTTTAGGTCTGAGGTGAATCTCTTATAGGCAGCATATAGATGAGTCTTGTTCGTTTGTTTGCTTTTGTTTTGTTTATTCACTCTGTCACCCTATGTCTTTTGGCTGGAGTATTTAGGTCATTTACATTTAAAGTGATTATTGACAGGTATGTACTTTTTGCCATTTAAAAATTTTTCTGGTTGTTTTATTGTTCTCCTTTTTTCTTCCCATTCTCTTTGTGATTGGTGAGTTTCTATAGTGTTAGCTTTCTTTTTCTGTATGTATGATAAGTTTTGGGTTTGTGGTTACCATAACATCATAAGTAGATAGCAGTCTGCATTAATTTGATGGTCATTTAAGTTCATACACATTCCAGAGGGGGAAGGGAAAACCTTTTTCTTTTTCCCCTTCTCTTCCCTTTTTACTCCCTTCTCCACATTCTATGTATATGTTATCATATTGTACAGCTTTTTATTCACTATTTTCTTAGGCCTGATTATGGCCATTTCTTTTCCACTTAAAGAAGTACCTTTAATATTTCTTGTAAGGCTGGTATACTGGTGATGAACTCCCATTATCTTTCATTTGTCTGGGAAACTCTTTGTATGTCCTTCAAATCTGAATGATAATCCTGCCTAGTAGATTATTCTTGGTGGCAGGCTTTTTCCTTTCAGCACTTTGAATATATCATACCACTCCCTTCTGGCCTGCAAAGTTTCTGCTGAAAAAAATAAGCTGAGAGCCTTATAGATTTTTCCCTTCTAAGTAACTTCTTGTTTCTCTGTTGCTGCTTTTAAGATTGTCTCTTTATCTGTAACCTTTTGACATTTTAATTATTATATGCCATGGTGTGGACCTCCTTGGGTTCATCTTGTTTGGAACTTGTTGTGGACTTGGATGTCTATTTCCTTCCCTAGGTTAAGGAAGTTTTCAGTTTTTATTTCTTCAGATAAGTTTTCTATACACTTCTCTCTTCTCCTCCTTCTCCTCCTTCTCCTCCTTCTCCTCCTTCTCCTCCTTCTCCTCCTTCTCCTCCTTCTCCTCCTTCTCCTCCTTCTCCTCCTTCTCCTCCTCCTCCTTCTCCTCCTTCTCCTCCTTCTCCTTCTCCTCCTCCTCCTCCTCCCCCCTCTCCTCCGTCTCCTCCCCCTCCTCCCCCTCCTCCCCCTCCCCCCCTCCCCCTCCCTGTAATATGAATGTTTGCTTGATGTTGTCCACAAGCTCTCTTAATCTATCATGATTTTAAAAATTCCTTTTTCTTTTTGCTGTTCAACTTGTATGCTCTCCATTACCCTGTCATCCAGGTTGCTGGTATATTCTGCATCTTCTAATAAACAGTTGATTCCCTCTAGTGTGTTTTTATTTCAGTTATTATATTCTTCAACTCTGGCTCTTTTTAATATTTTCCATGTCTTCATTGAAAGTCGCACTGAGATCTTCCACGTTTTTTGCCAGCCCAGTATCTTCACAATCGTTAAATTCTTTATCCACCATGTCGCTTATCTGTTTCATTTAGTTCTTTTTCTACGGTTTTTCCTTCTTTCTTTTGGAATGTATTCCTCTGTCTCTGCATTTTGCTTGACTTTGTTTCTGAGGATTAGGGAGAATGGCTATTGCTCCTGAACTTGAAGGATGGTGAATGGTACTTGTGTATGGTGTCCGCTTGTGCAGACTGTGTGTGCTTGGTGACTTTTGCTGGCTGGCTGGAGCTGGACGGTATATGCTAGTTACTCTTTTAAACTTTAAAAAATTAAAAATAAAAACTTGGTTTTTTAATCAAATTTAAAACAAAAACAAAGGGAGCCCTAAAATTCCACAGCTTATTTTCTGTGTCCTGGTACCACAGAAGCTGGTGTGGGCTTGCAGACCCTGGGCTTGCTGAGTGGCAAGCTCCCTGTGATGACCAGACCTGCCATTTATAGTGTTGAGACCATGGGGCACCTGGGTGGCTCAGTTGGTTATGTGTCTGACTTCGGTCTAGGTCACGATTTCAGCATTCCCAAGTATGAGCCCCACGTTGGGCTCTGTGCTGACAGCTCAGAGCCTGGAGCCTACTCCGGATTCTGTGCCCCTTCTCTTTCTCTACCCTTCCCCAACTCAGGCACATGCACTCTCAGTCTTGCTGTCAAAAATAAATAAACATTAAAAAAATTTTTTAATAGTATTGAGAGCTGCCTGTTATGGCATCTGAACCCACTAATCAGGGTGTTTGGACCCTGCTCCAGTCTGTGCTTCTAAGATAGAAGGGAAGAGAGTGTCGCTACCACTCCTTGGCCCTTTTAAAACTGCCTCCCCCATGTGGCAGAGTTCTAGTGTTGTCTATTTTATATGCTGATTGCTTTTATTTTTCTTTTTAATTTTATTTAAATCCAAGTTAGTTAACATATAATATAATGTTTCAGGAGTAGAATTTAGTGATTCATCTCTTACATATAACACCCAGTGCTCATCCCAACAAGTGCCCTCCTTACTACCCATCACCCATTTAGACATCCCCCACCCACCTCCCCTCCAGCAACCTTCAGCTTGTTCTCTGTAGTTAAGAGTCTCTTATGGTTTGCCTCCCTCTCTATTCTTACCTTGTTTTTCCTTCCCTTCCCCTATGTTAATCTGTTTTGTTTGTTAAATTCTACAAATGAGTGGAATCATATGGTATTTGTCTTTCTGCCTGACTTATTTTGCTTAGGATAATACATTCTAGTTCATCCACGGTGTTGCAAATGGCAAGATTTCATTCTTTTTGATCAGAGTAATATTCCATTATACATATACATATACATGTATACATATTATACATATACAGGTACATGTACATATACGTGTGTATGTATACACACACACACATGCACACCACATCTTCTATGCTAATTGCTCTTGTAAACTGTGGCTTATTTTCTGTGCCAAGAATAGAGGAATCTGTTCCTGGTCGCTCAGTACTATGCATTCCCACTGCATCAGTTTCCCTTTGTTACTGTGCTCCCATCTCTCTTGTTGTTCTCTTGCCATTTTTTCTGTCTTTGGTTGTTCAGTAACTGTTCAGTCAGCCCTCAGCTCTTTTTCAGGAGGAATTATCCTTTTAATAGGTGTAATTTGGTATGTTCCATGGAGGAAGTGAGTTCAGGGTTGCCACCTTGGACCAGAACCTAACTGTCTCATTTTTGACTTCCTATCCCATTATAGTTATGCCACTCTTCAGTAATTCTTAAGTAAAGGTCTAAATTAAGATACTGTGTTTTTTTGTGTCTCCACCTTAATTTTATTTAAGATACTAGTATATTTTCATCAGCAAATTTTAAATCAAAAGGTTTGGAAACAGGTGAAGAGTCTAATGTTTAGGGGAAAAGGATCCAAAGGTATGGATAGTTTTATGTAGGTTGTACAGTCACTGTAAAGAGAATTCCCTCCTTTCACTTTGGTCTATGAGCACATATCCTATGAATTTACTTGCTAGAATTCTTAGGTATAATTCTCATCATAAGTAGAGGATTTTGAAATCTAGATTCAAAATTGTCTACTTTTAACAGTTTAAAAATTGGTTTGGGCATCACTTGCTGTGAATTGTAATGATAAAAATTATAAGGTTTTGCTTTAATCATCCCCTTTTCCCCTTTCCAAGGGCATTTTGAATTGGCACCAATTTCTTGAAGGCCCTAAGGGTGTTGAAAATGCTCGGTTTGGTTCAGCGATTGCAGCTCTTTCAGATATCAACATGGATGGTTTTAATGATGTAATAGTTGGTTCACCTTTGGAAAATCAGAACTCTGGAGCTGTGTACATCTACAATGGTCATGAGGGCACCATTCGCATGAAGTATTCCCAGGTAATCCGTGAGTTCCATGGTGATGTATTGACATGTGAGTATCATCCTGTGAGAGCTAGGGACTAACCATGCAGACAATCCAATTTATAACACTTATTTTAGAACTTTATTCATTCATCAAACAACTATTTAGTGAAACTGTTCTAGGTTCTGGAGATACTATAAAGAACAGGACAGATAAAATTCTGCTCTTCGTGGATCTTACATTTTTGTCAAGACTAGGGGACAATAAATGAGATAAAGTGATTCAGATCATCATAAATGATAGGGAATTTTTTTTTTAATTTTTTAAGTTCAGGTATGGGAATTATCAGATACTCTAAAGGGTGACCAAGAGGACCTCATTGATCAGGCAACTTTCCAGTAAAGTCCTGAAGGAAGTGGGCTAAGAGAGCAATCACAACCTTCAAATCCCACTCAGTCCACTCATCTCCTTCTGCTTTGTGATTTTTATGTTAAAAGATTCATGCTGGTTCTTTGACGTGGCTGCAAGAATGATCAACCGATGAGAAAGGCTGTGATTGAAAAACGAATGGAATTTTGTGGAGAATAAAACAACCTGAGAAGTGGCTATATAGAGAATCTAACAGTGCTGTATAAAAGCTCCTTTTTTCTACTTCAGTTGCTGTGCATTATAAGTTCATGCCAAACTTGCTCTTTCAGAAAATCTTGGGATCTGATGGAGCCTTTAGGAGCCATCTCCAGTACTTTGGGAGATCTTTGGATGGCTACAGTGATTTAAATGGGGATTCCATCACTGATGTGTCCATTGGTGCCTTTGGACAAGTGGTTCAGCTCTGGTGAGTCCATGGAGAGCCAGACACAAACTAGCTAACTAAAAAATGACCTGCTAAGTACAGCAGCAGATAACTGTGCAGGTATTGTGGAAATACCACATGCATTATAAAAGACTCTAGGACATTTACAGATCATAGTTTATATGAAGGAAGAAATGTGTTTTTCCTCGTGGGAGAAAAAAAAATTTGCTTAATGTTGCCATCAAGTGCCTCTTCTCTATATGGTGAGCAGAAAAAGTACATAGAAAAGACAAAGGCTTTGAAATGGTATCCAAGATATTACTGAATATTATCTTTCAAATAGCCTTACCTCAGCTCACAGAAAGGAAACCTCATGAGAATGCCCTAAAAAATACTGAACATTCAGACCACACAAGTAAAGTGTAATTTCTCATGTGGTTATGAAGTAACTTTTGAAATTATTAGTCATAAACAAGAAGCCATTATTTAGGTTTAGCTGACCTCCCATTGACCTCGGTAGGAGTTGAAGAGCAGGGAGGAACAATAAGGGATTCCAGGGCTATGTGATTCAAGGACAAAAATAAACATATGGGGTTGGCCAGGGATTGGAATCAGAAGGAAATTAAGAATTTGATCAAGAGTCCTCCTCAAAAATATATTTCATTCATTCGTTTGTCTCTGTTGAAAAATGTGCTTTAAAAGTCCAAATACTTCAAGAACAGAAAAACATCACATATCTATGTGTTGTTTCAGAGTCTTATTGAACTATTTACAATATTTCACTTGTGCTTTTAAAAGACGAAGTGCATTATTTTGAGTGCATCATCTTAATGAAAACTTAATGTGGGGTGTGGGGAAAAAACTCCTGGATGATATCTAAGACTGAAAAATTTTAAAACATATTTACTGAATAAAATCAGTTAAGAGTAGTGTACTACTAGAGAAACACAAGGTATGATTACATAGTTACGTGACTTATTTTTTAAAAATTTTATAAGAAATGATGTTTCAGTGAACATCACCCTAGAGCCATCTTGGTGGGCTTCATCCTTGGTAGCCTGGATTATTACTATCCTATGACACTCCTTTTTTTTTTTTTTTTTAAAGATTATATTGTTTAAGTAATCTCTACACCCAAAGTGAGATTCGCACCCACAACCCTGAGATGAAGAGTTGTACACTCCACCAGTGAGCCAGCCAGATACCCTGACACTCCCTTTTAATGTAGTCAGTGAGGACCAAAGTTTTTTCTTTGAAGGTGGATTTGATTCTTCAAAAAAGTCAAGATACATGGAGTCAGATCAATTTATTGAAATGATTAGTCAAGCTAGGTTCATGCCATTTTGTGGTCACATTCTTTTTTTTTTTTTTTAATTTTTTAAATACTTTGTTTTAAGTTTATTTATTTTGAAAGAGACAGAGAGAGAGAGAGAGAGAGAGAGAGAGAGAGAGAGAGAATCCCAAGCAGGCCCCATGCTATCAGTGTGGAACCTGATATGGGGCTCAAACCCACAAACGATCAGATTATGACCTGAGCCAAAACTAAGAGTTAGACGCTTAATTAAATGGGCCACCCAGGTGCCTCTCTGGTCACATTCTTACAAGGTGCTGAGACTGGATTTTCTGGGTAACTTCCTGAGAATAATTTGAAATGATTTTGTAAACCTTGTTTTTTAAATCAGTGGCACCATCTACACTGGGATAAAAGATTGACTTAAAGAAAGAGATTGACTTACAGAAAACATTCACATAGACATTTTAGATCTTGTAGGTCTGAGGACACATTGGATTTGCCATTGGATGTTTTATGACTGCTTACTAGGGGGCCTTATAGGTACCTGATTAATGAAACAGTTTTTGAATTGACTCAAGTCCTTCAGGTGGTTCCTGAAATTAAAAAAAAAAAATGTTTTCTGCATCTTCTTGTATTTTTCAAAACAATGAAGTTACTCATTACACTTGCTGCTTTGTAAATACTGGAGCGTGTACACAAAGAGTCATTATGATGAAGTTGACAATTTTACTGGCAGAGGAACTAGGAGACCATGGGTTCTAATTTCTTACTTGCTAACTGTTACTCAGTAAAGTGAGAAGTTACCAAATGTTTTCTCTTTTGTTTCAGACTTTTTCACCAATAAAAGGGAGACAATATTTGTTCTGTTTCACAGGACTGTTAGAGGAGCAAATGAGGCCATGTGTATGGCAAAGCCCTTCAGATATCTAAAGGGCTGTGCCAGAGTCAGAAATGTGTAGCACCCTGCCCGAGAGATGCCTCCGCCACTTTCTGGTGTCACGCTAGTTGCCACCATCATGGTCATAAGCCACACATCCAAGAATCGGTGGCAACTATTAAGGGAGGCGATAGGGAGACCCTCCTCAGCCCTGCCACCCCCACCTTGCCACCCGCTCTGTCCCCTCCATTTGTGGGAAGAGGAAACATCACTGCTTCCAGCTGGCAAAACACAACAGGGACCGTGACTTTGGAAATTTATTTGCAAAGAGGTTGCAGACTCACATCCTGCACTCATGCATGCATTAAACAAATACTAAATGTGGATTGGGCTGGCAATACAGTCACAAAACACAAAAGACATTATCCCTAGATGCTATTTTAGGGCTTTCAAATATGAAATACCACTAAAGTGCTTAGATCATGCAGAGAATGATTAGATAATGCTGGCCCTGGGTCCTCTAGGTAAAGGTTATAACGTGTGCACTTGGCAGGAAAATATCTGTTTCCGTTTATGTCTTTCAGGTCACAGAGTATCGCTGATGTATCTGTGAATGCTTCCTTCACGCCAGAAAAAATTACTTTGTTCAACAAGAATGCTGACATAAAACTCAAACTCTGTTTCAGTGCAAAGTTTAGACCTACTAAGCAAAACAGTCAAGTGGGTGAGTTGGCCTGAAATAATCTGTGTGGAGATAGGTGTGCTTGTAGAGTTTTAGTCCTGAATGTCACCTATACTTTGGATTTAAGGCCAAAAGAAATAAGGGTCTTGCAGACATTTCAGTTGCCACTCCTTTGAGGTGTCTGAGCATGGTTAATTAGACATGGAAGGTTTGATTAGATCTTCCCTTCACTGTCTCGAGAAGATAACATTCTGCCACAGAAAGTTACTATCTCTATGATCTAGTCCCAGGCTTGCTCAGCTCTATCCTTCAAGTTTCTTTTACCCATCGGTTCCTCACCCCAAACCTTGGGCACACACACATGACGCTGGTATACACCCATATTAGTATGCTGTGTGTCAGCTGTGACATGGCCTAGATACAAAGCGCTCAGTACAGGTACCAAATATTCCTATTCTTTTTTTTTTTTTTAATTTTTTTTTAATGTTTTATTTAGTTTTGAGACAGAGACAGAGCATGAGCAGGGGAGGGGCAGAGAGAGAGGGAAACACAGAATCTGAAGCACGCTCCGGGCTCTGAGCTGTCAGCACAGAGCCCGACGTGGGGCTCGAACTCACGGACCGCGAGATCATGACCTGAGCCGAAGTCAGACGCTCAACCGACTGAGTCACCCAGGCGCCCCCCAAATATTCCTATTCTTGAGAAATTAATATATGTGAAATAATGAGAGAGAAGATATAAACCAGTATGTAGTTTGTGCCCAGTGTTTTAAATGCTCTAATGCAGAGAAGTGAATAAAACTCTGATATGTGACCTGTCAGAAGGCGAGAATGAGGAAAATTGGACAAACTGTCATCTCTCTCTTGGACCAGCCAAGTCCTCTTCCAGAACTTGGCCGAGTCCTTTCTAACCACTGCCCCTCACGTTCGTCTCTCCTGCTCCAGCACCTACAGAGCATAGCCATTGATTTAGCACTCGATCAAACACTGCCTTCTTTCATTTGCTGCTTTTTCATGGGTTCTAATCCTCCTTCCTTCAGAGTCTGGCTCTACACTTCAGGCACCTGCAGTTCCTACAAGTGTTTCATTAAGTGGTTAGCAAACCAACTTAACCTGCCTCTAATATTTTCAGCCTTTGTCATGATTCATACCAAGAAATACATAGGTTAAAAACACAAAGCAAAAGTTGGATTCCCATCCTGGCATGTCTTCCATAGTTTCCTACTTTTTGTATCTATCTGGCATTTTTCCTTTCAGGTACTCAAATGCTGACCCAACGTTGAGTAGCACATCTCACAGACCTGCCCTGGAGCAGGTCCATTTGAGTAGCCATGATAGTTGAGTCAAAAACCATTCCGGTACAAACGCTAAGTGGCTAGATGTAATGTACTGCATGGTGACTATAGCTAACAATACTGTACTGTGTTGTACATTTGAAGATTGCTAAGAGAGCAGATTTAAACATTTCTCTCTCTCTCTCTCTCTCTCTCTCTCTCTCTCTCACACACACACACACACACACACACACACAGAATTGGCACTGTGTGAGGGGATGATCTGTTAATGAACATTATTGTAATCATTTGCCAATAGTTACATATACAAAATAACTGCACTCTACAACTAAAACTCAGTACATCTCCCTTACATCTCAATAAAAACTGTGGGGTGGGGGGAGGGGGACATTAAGTGGCTAGTCTGCTTAAAACATGAATTTGGGAAATATATTAGTTGGCAGAAATAGCTGGCTGGTTAGCTCTCCTGGCCTGAAAGCATGGATTTGCCTCCTATATCTTCCACTTTTTGATGGGGCTTCACTCCTCTGTTACCAGACACTCGAAAGCAGACTTCAAGAATGTCCTTCCCTTCAACTTGCTCTTTCTTCCCATTGGGCACCTTTTCCTTGATGTCTTCAGATCCACACAGACAAGCCAGTTGTGGTCATTTGTCACTTAATGGCTTGGCAATAAGAGTATGTAAGACCTGAATCCCATCTTCACAACTTTGAAAACTAAACCTGTAAAGCATATGGTCTTTGTTATTTACTGTGTCAGATGCTCACTCCATTTTAAAAGTTAACAACATAAAAAAAGATTAATGCCCATCAGACTATACCTTTTTACCAGACTACTTGAAAAAAAAAAAAAAAAAGAAATCATATGATCATGTATACTAACTTTGTCCTAGCTATGTTCCCCTCCCTGGCATTATTTTTCCTTTGTATTATTTTCACCACTTAGTTTTAGCTGATTTGATTCACTTCTATTTTATCTATCTTTGTGAATTTCACTAAGTTCTTGGAGCAAGAAAAACTATACATCTCTAATAGGTATTTTAAATGTAACCTGTGGAATTAATGTTTTTGGGAAGTCTATTCAATCTTTAAAATATTGAAAATCATAAGATAGAGTAAGCCCAGATAAGGCAGCTGATGCTTTGAATAATATCAGGTTTTCTTTCTCAATTTTGGATAGCTTTAGTTGAAGGCTCTGATACTTTGTGTATTGGCAACTGACATCAGTTTTTATTGCATTTTTTTTCATTTTCATTTCCCTGGGTTAGTAGTATTATCTCTGTTTTATAGATGAGGAAATGGAGTTTCAAAGAGGTTACACAAATTGCCTAAAGTCCTAGAGCTCATAAATGGTGGAATTAGAATTCAAACCAAGTCCGTCGGATTCCAAACTTATTCCTGCAGAGTTGCATGCCTTCCCTGAACTAAGCATCGAGAGTGTTCCCTCAGAGTATCTCAGTTAACGCTCAAATTAGTTAATCTTCACAACTGCATGGAAACTGAAAGAATGAATTCTGATTTAAAAATTACCCCAGTTTGGGGTGCCTGCGTGGCTCAGTCGGTTAAGTGTCCAACTTCAGCTCAGGTCATGATCTCAGAGTTTGTGAGTTTGAGTCCCATGGTGGGCTCTGTGCTGACAGCTCAGAGCCCGGAGCCTGCTTTGTTTTTTAAAAAATTTTTTAATGTTTATTCATTTTTGAGAGACAGAGAGCATGAGCAAGGGAGGGGCAGAGAGAAAGGGAGACACAGAATCTGAAGCAGACTCTGGGTTCTGAGCTGTCAGCACAGAGCCCAACGCGGGACTCGAACCCATGAACCGTGAGATCATGACCTGAGCTGAAGCTGGACGCTCAACTGACTAAGCCACCCAGGCACCCCAACCTGGAGCCTGCTTCAGATTCTCTGTCTCCCTCTCTGTCTCTGCCCCTCCCCTGCTCACACTGTGTGTGTGTGTGTGTGTGTGTGTGTGTGTGTGTGTGTGTGTGTCTCAAAAATAAATAAAAACATTAAAATTTTTTTTTAATTACTGCAGTTTTATTTCTGACCATGCCCTAGCTGTTGTGAACAGAGCTGGTTTATTTTACCTCTTTTACTGTGTTTATTACCTGAAAAATGAGATGATAATATCCACTTTCTGGGATTATAG
The DNA here is from genome assembly GCF_028018385.1 of Neofelis nebulosa. Classification (NCBI taxonomy): domain Eukaryota; kingdom Metazoa; phylum Chordata; class Mammalia; order Carnivora; family Felidae; genus Neofelis; species Neofelis nebulosa. Next base: position 39,841,662 of record NC_080782.1, read on the forward strand.
TAAAACTTGTATAAGATAACATACAAGAATGTGTTCAATTGTAGGTACTCGGTAGCTATTTCTTTCTTTGACATATCACCATGTTAGGGGTGATGAAACCAAGGCTTGAGAAGTGAGTAATTTGACCAAATTCATTCAGTAGATTTCCTCGGGCAAGTCTACTTTTCTCCCCACTGCTTCAAGCCACGCTTCTTTGTATCACTCTCTCTGTATCCACAGTCACCTACATCACACCAGAGTGTGAATTACAAATGTCTGCAGTTCACAATCCATCAATGTAAAGACTGTTTTTATATTTTCTTGAAGTCCTTGACTTCACCTAGTAAGATACAATTAGGGATGGTTTTTCTGTAAAAGTTTATTTGTATTAACATTTCTTTGTGATTTTTATCCTAGCCATTATATACAACATCACAATTGATGCAGACCTATATTCATCCAGAGTAACCTCCAGGGGGTTATTTAAAGAAAATAATGAAAGATGCCTGCAGAAGAATATGATAGTAAGTCAAACACAGAGTTGCTCTGAGTACATCATCCACATACAGGTAAGGTCTCCGTCATCTCTGTCACCTCCTTTCCTCTTAGAGACTAATGAATGGTCCAAGTCTAAAAACGAAGCTTACAAGTTAGAAAATGGTTGCCCTTCTAATTAATGCTTTTCTTGTCTAAGTTCATGAGCAGGAAATCCTGTTATCTTTATGCTAATATATGGTCACATTCTATTAATATGTTAATAGCATAGAAATATTTGGAATTACAACCAAAAGGCTAAAAAATAAGATTGTTAAAGAAATCGAAGACAGTGCTTTCTTAAATGTTTACCAGGGAGAGCTTTTAGTAGATAGTAAATTTTATTTTAGCATTTTCCTATCAGGGAAAAATTTTATTTTAAGCTGCTGAAATGAACAATGCCAATTTTGATTTCCACTATTGGGTTTAAATTAATATAGGACAAGAATGGTAGATTATGAGGTAAAAATTATTCTAATCTTATGCCACAGTTACTACAGGTCAGATGAATTTTGAAAATCTCACAAGTAGGAAAAATTCTCGGGAAAATTTCCCACAGGAAATTTATTTTATAAATTATATGAATATTTCCCCCTAGAAACCATGTAATGGTCTTTGAAAGTGTGATTTCCTCAGGAAATCAGTTTTAAAAGAACTTCTTAAGAATTTTCCTAGAATATGGTTCTCAGCATTTAAAATGTATAAGAATTGGGGCGCCTGGGTGGCTCAGTTGGTTGAGCGTCCGACTTCGGCTCAGGTCACGATCTCACGGCCCATGAGTTCGAGCCCCGCGTCAGGCTCTGGGCTGACGGCTCAGGGCCTGGAGCCTGCTTCTGATTCTGTGTCTCCCTCTCTCTCTGCCCCTCCCCCGTTCATGCTCTGTCTCTCTCTGTCTCAAAAATAAATAAACGTTAAAAAAAAAAATTTAAAAAAATAAATAAATAAAAAATAAAATGTATAAGAATTGCCAAAAAAAAAGTTTATAAAATGCATATTCAGGGTCCTCACCACCAGTAATCTGGATTTGAACGTCTAAGGAATATGCAGATTTGAGGAGTACTCCCAGATATTTCTGATATAGATTGATGATACAGAGATCCCATCTCAAAAAATGTTAAGTATGATTTGGAAAAACAAAGTTAACACAGGAATTAAAATCCATTGATTGTTATAATTTCTTGTTCATATGAAAGAAGTCTTATTTATGAAGGCCTGGACCTTTTTGGTTAAGATGCTGACTATACAGATTCTTTAAAGGGATAAAAGCTGGCTCTCATTCTCTATTTTTGTGCTAAGTGGTAGATCAAATAAAACATGGAGTCCATTGTGGGGGAATGAAATCAGCCAGGCTGTCATTCATATATATATCCTCTTCACACAAATGTGTCCTTGTGAAGTTTTTAGAAGATGTGTGCGGTTTGGGTCAGTGCAGGGATCTTGTTTCAGTTAACACACTATATTGGATATCAACACCACACCCACTCTGTGCGCCAACCCTGCAGCCAGCTAAGGAAACCTCTCCTTACAGTCAGGACGCCATGCTAGTCTTGCCCGCCAAAAGGGCTCACGGCAGGAGTAAATCCTGCCTGTGAATGGACTAGGTGATAACAAATATCACTAATCAGGAAAAGGCAAACTGGATTTTTAGGGTTTACCATTTGTAGAGATACTGTTCTTTCCTGACAAGAACTGAGGGCAGAGCGAAGTTGCTGTGAAGGCGGAGTGGAGAAGTTGTACTTGTAGCTGGGTAGAGTCGGCTTTAATAACCGCCAAGTGATACTCGCTTCATCTAATGCATGCAAGAGGCAGTGTCGCTTCTCATGTACATGAGGGCCAAAACTTGGGGGACTTGGTTTCCCATGTGGGAATCCCCTTTATCTGGCTTTGCAGAGCAAGTTAGGTTCTGACTAAGGAAGGGAGTTCTCTTGTCGTTGTCTGACACTGGCCCTGAGCACCTTCCCATCTAGGTCATAATATTCCCTCCCAAGATTTGGTCAGGAAATCTAAAGACTATCTTAAATCTTGGCAGTAGGAACTGGAAAGACCTAGCCAACAACCCAAGAACCATGTACTGATAGAGAGCATGAGCGGGGGAGGGGTAGAGAGAGAGAGGGAGACACAGGATCTGAAGCAGGCTTCAGGCTCTGGGCTGTCAGCACAGAACCCGACTCGGGGCCCGAAGTCAAGAGCCATGAGATCATGACCTGAGCCAAAATCGAATGCTTAACCAACTGAGCCACCCAGGTGCCCCAACAGATGCTTTAAGCATTAAAATTGGGCAGATCCTCTAAATATTTATAAACTACTTGTGTATGAATAGCGAGATCACTGACAAGCTTAACTAAGATATGCTGCTTCAGATTTTTACTGAACCCAAGTCCCTAGGTTTCTTAATAGTGAAGAGGCTAAGAGGAGAATTAAGACCGTAAAGAAGCCAGAGTCTTGAAAATTCAAAACAAGGGTAACTCCACATAATTGAGAGCAGACTGTGTTCTTAATCTTGAACACGTTTGTTGTCATTTTCTTGTTTTGAAGCTGCCGTGCCCTAAAAAACCGCTTCACTGTATCTCTGTGTGTTTAGAAGCCCTCTGATGTTGTCAGCTCTTTGGATCTGTGTGTCAACATCAGTCTGGAAAACCCTGGCACCAGCCCTGCCCTCGAAGCCTACTCTGAGAAGGCCAAGGTCTTCAGTGTAAGTGCGTTTTGCCCTTCTTGGAATTCAGACTGGCTAAGAAAGCTTCACGGTCCCTGTGGTACTGTTTGAAAGCTACCTAGGACAGAACTTTTCAATTGTTAGTCTTCTAAATGAAACACTCTTCTGTGTGAAATTCATCAGCCTGCAAGTTCCACGAAGACAAAAGTTTTTGTCGTCTTCCCTGCTCTATTCCCAGCCCCTTGAGCAGTGCCTGGCCCACTAGAGGTGTTCAGTAAAGCCAAACACCTTGTGCTCACCATCCACTTAAAAAATGTTACCAATACCTATGTTCTCTGTATCCCTCCCTACCCCCATCACATCCACATTCATCTTGCTACCCGAGGCAAATCACCACCTTGCATTTTGCATTTATCAATGCTTTTTCTTCCTGGTGTTGCTAACCATGTTTATATTCCCCAAATATTATTTTTGCATGGTTTTGGGCTTTATATAAATGGAATAATACTACATATATTCTTCCACAATTTGGTTTTTAAGTCAAGAGCAAATGTGTAGGATTGTTTTTCCTTTTTTGTAGATCCCTTTCTACAAGGAATGTGGGGATGATGGAGTTTGCATCTCTGATCTAGTTCTAGATGTCCAACAGCTGTCAGCTGCTCAGTAAGTCTGCTTCAGAGCTCAGCGTAAAACGTAGAAATAAGACACAATAGGTCTCTTGATTCAAATGAGTGTTTATGGAGATTTTTTTCCTGCAAAAGAAACATCCATAACTAATAAAGATCTTTAAAATCTGAACTTCAGTTTTTACCATCCTTATAGGAGTAAAACAACAAGAGATAAAAAAAAAAAAAACATTTGTATTTGGATGGCTCCTTTCCCTACAATGTGATTAAAGTCAATGAAGAAGAAAATCCAATAGCGTTGACTTCTTTGTTGTCTGTATCATTTTACTATGAAAATAGTTTATTAAACAACTTTCTCAGTCTTCCAAATCTAAAGAGTTTTATCTTCTTATTTTTAAAATGAGTGAAGAATTTGAACACTGGCCCTATTAACCTTAATAATTTTCTTCCTTTCCTTTTCACTTGTAACAGAGACCAACCCTTTATTGTCAGCAACCAAAACAAAAGGTTAACATTTTTAGTAACGCTGAAAAACAAAAGGGAAAGTGCCTACAACACTGGAATTGTTGTTGATTTTTCAGAAAACTTGTTTTTCGCTTCCTGGACCGTGCCGGTATGTGATGACACCCTGTGCTCACTCCTCTTGTGTCTCCTGCTTGTTGTTAATTGGCCCTCTTCTTCACACTCAGATCCCGGTGGGCCGTGTGCTGTCTGAAGAAGCACCTTACCCCTCGGTGTGCTCAGTCCCAACTTTGGGGCTCCCAACTAGTTAAACCACATGAGAACATAGCCTGGCCCTGTATCTAGACCAGTCCTGCTTCACAGCTTGGTCAGTTTTTCCTTTGCCCTGAGACTTGGCCAGACACCTACCATAACTCTTCTCAAGCCATCTGTGTGAGGAGGCCGCTGTGGTGCCGCACAGATCCTTCGAGCTGCACTTGCTCCGAGAAATGAGAGTCCCACAGCCGAGTCCAGGCTTTGTAACCACAGGCCATGCTACTGCCAAGAGGATGCATTCCAGCGAGGCCAGTTAATCATGTTGACTTGATCACTATACCAGGAACACACTTGGCCATGCACGCCCCTCTGGCCCCTCCTCTGCCACCAAGCAATGAACGGCAGAGGAGGGAAAAGCTGAGATTTCCCAAATTCCCTACTTGACAAAAGGATTAAAAATGGTTTCATCCAAGTTAAAGTCAACACAAACTTAACAGATTTAACATTCTAAATCTATTCTGACCTCAATGCTTCAATTTCCTGTGCCAAATAAGAACTTCTTATTTCAAAGAGGAAAAAAAAAAAACCACACAAGGAAAACTAAAAAAGATTCTTTAAGTTATTTAAAATACAAACACAACACATGATTTTGTTCTCTTTTCTTGAAACTACTAATTTCAAATATATTGAGAGAAAGGTATGTAATAAAGATAGCATTTCTAAATATTAAATTTATTCTGTGCTTTGGAAATAGGAGAACTAGGATTTACTTCTGGGGGAAAATTCCAGTATTTGACCTCACTTTTGGCTTATTGGGTGTCCTGTTAGCAATAAAAATAGTATATTAGCTATGTGGACAGTATAAGATTTTCAAGTCTTGGGGGACAATAGGTTAGTTCAGTGTGAACCAGTTCTACTGCTAACATGTCCATGTGGTTTATACATCTTTCAGCATGTATGCAAGCACGTGCGCACACACACATGCAAAATAACTGATTGGTCATTGTTTCCTTGGTGTCTTTCAGGTTGATGGGACAGAAGTCGTGTGCCAGATTGCTTCATCTCAGAAGTCTGTTACCTGTGATGTAGGCTACCCAGCTTTAAAGACAGAGCAACAGGTACAACTTGCATTTCATCCTCAAATCCACACTGGTCCCTCCTCGGCACTAGTGTTAATTCACCCCACCATTCCACCTTCTTTGTTAGGTACCGTTATTTGACAGGCCTTACAAAAGAACTAGCTGCGTATTTAGAGGAACCTTTTAAAATATATGAATGTTGTAAATTATTAGTAAAAGTGGGATTTTCTCCCATGCAATTCGTTTCAAAAGCACATACAATATGGAGAGTACTTTCTTTCTCCCTTTCCCTCCCCACCCCTTTCTCTCCCTCCCTCCCACCCTCGCTCCGTTTCTCCCTTTCTCTCCCTTTCTCTCTTTCTTTAATTTATTGACCAACACTGGTCAGAGTGATGTACAGAGTCACAGATATCATTTGTTACCCCTGCTAAGCAAGTTTCACATCAGCACAGAGCTGTCAAATTCAGTGAAGGAGATATGCCTGTGATGTGATGATCTGTTATACATGTCACTTGAAAGGTAAGCCCTCTGATTCTAAAGGGGAGGCATGCTAAATGGAGCAAGGTGGACAAATAGATATTCTACAAAGATGAAAGCTTAAGGTATATAAAATCCAGATCAAATTGGAGTGAGTTTGCTTTTCTGGGAACCATTTTTTTAATTGGTCCCTGAGTACAAACCACCATAGATTAATGAGTTTTAATTTTGGTTATAGGTGACTTTCATGATTAACTTTGACTTCAATCTTCAAAACCTTCAGAATCAGGCATCTGTCAGTTTCCAAGCCTTAAGGTAAAACCTAATGAAGTCTTGAACTGATGATAGATGGCTTCAATAATAGTTCTCTTTAAGTAATTTCCTAATGTTCGTTCCAATAGCGAAAGCTCTGAAGAAAACAAGGCAGATAATTTGGTCAATTTCAAAATCCCTCTGCTGTATGACGCTGAAATTCACATAACGAGGTGGGTGAAACCGTGAGTAGCCTGTGGCCACTGATACCACTCGGTGTGGAACACATCTGGCTCATGACTCTCTACGTTTATTCTTAACTGGAAAATTTGAATTAAAGGTTTCTCCCTTGTCAAGTAGGACAGAGGAAGTTTAGGGACAAGTCAGTCCTTAGGAAAACCTTACACGGCTATTTAGGTTTATTGACCGAGAGCAATGCCAGAAAGACAGAGGAGCAAACTTTCTGCCACAGGCCGCAGGGTACTTCCTCTGCAGCCCTTCAGATGAGGGCCCAACCTTCCCAAAGGGTCAAAGCAGAACTCTCCGGACCCTTAGGAGGTGTCACCACTTTCTTCTCCATGCCTCTTCCTACTATCCACATGAGCTCTCAAGCGGTATCCCCACCCCTAAACTCCAGAACTCCAAGCACAATGATCTGCACATAGTAGGTCCACCATAAACATTAAATTGAATCATAGAAAATTAGCTTCTGGGTGAAAAACTCCTGACTTAACATAATGGGTTTCTTCCCACCAAGAGGAAACGAGGCATTTTCCAATGAGGTCATCTATGAAGAAATGCTTTATTCCCTTATCTTGCCTGGCCAGAGCAAGTGTACCTGGGAGCAGGGGCAAAATGATACCAGTTGGTACTAGCTATCATGAGTTGTTCAGGGCAACAGGTGTCTTGAGAAGTGGCTAACATGTGGGATACCAAAGATACTAATAGGGTGATGCATCACCTTAACCCCCACCAAGAAGTGAAGCAGGTTCACGGGCACAGACACACTAGAGCAGAGCCATGCAGGTACCCAACCTGCAGGTGATGCCCACCTTTGAGGCTGGAAACCAGAGTTCTTTACCTAGGGAGGCATGAAGGCAGTTTCCTATCACAGCTCAGTGGTGCCTGGAAAATGCACTGCACTGTATTTCCAAGAAGCCAGGGTGTGAACAGTGTTCAGTGACGGACTTGTCCAGTTCGCCACATCACCCCAAACCCCAGAAGCATGGAACACGTAGATCATGCACTAGATCACCGAGCAGAAACAAAAAGGAAAATGTGTCATTATGTCTAGAGTGAGAGACACATGAGCAAAGATGAAAGAATGCTCCTATATCAAGTGAACTGCAAACAGCAAAAGCAAAAACAGATCCAGCCCAGTCATCCATCCCTGAAAAATTAATCTGTAACTGCAGATTCCAAAAGGACCTGCACTGTTGATAAAAGGATGGAAGACCAATGCATCCAGAGAGATTGAGATTACCACGTTACCTGATTTCTTCTCTTCCTACCTACATTGATTCTTATCCTATATGTTTTAGCTCAATACAACCTTTACATGATTCCACTCTCACACCATGGCCAATTTTTCCAGACAATTTTCCCAACATGAAATAAATACAAGACGAAAGTGGGACTTCACTTTCAGTAATATCTTAGCTCTGTATTTCTGTGATGGTAAATTGGATTTTAAATTGGACCGTCTGATGTCTTTTAAAATATACCTGAGAGGTGAAAAAAATTAATATGGGGAATTATGGTGTGTAAAAACTAAAATGGCTCCTAATCCTACCACCCAGATCATTCCTCTGGATTTGTTTTTAAAGAAAGACATTAAATGTACATGGATAGAAAATCCAAACATTACAAAAAGATATACCATAAAGTGAAGTCATGCCTCCAGCCTCCTCTGGCTCTGGTCATCCCATACATGACTCAGCTATTTTCTGAATACCTTCCAGATGCAAGGTTTGTTTATCTACCAGGATATATTCATGTAACACGGATGCACACATATTTACCCAAATGGAATAATAAAATCCTTCCTAATCTCACTTTTTCTTATATGATCTTAGAGAAGTTTATATATATGGACCTACAGATCTAACTTATTCTATTCCTGGCTGGATCATGATCTATGTATCCAACTCAAGATTAATGAGCTATTTGTTGTTTTGCATATTTATTTTGATACTACTACCATCACAAGTAGTGCCGTAAAAAAAAAACACACACACACACACCAAAATTAACATCTTTGCAAACTTTGTGAAAAAATCCTACCCAGTCATTGAGTGTATCCCTTAGCAACCACTTTGATAAATATGCAGTTACGTTGTGCAAGTATTATGGGTGGAAATCATGATAGAATTATTTCTAAAACAGAAGCCCCCTGAGTATAGCTAACTGCTTATAAATACATTGATCATCCACACTTAAGTAACTTAAGGAAAACTTAAGTAACAAATGGAAAAATGTCAGAGCTCTTTAAAATGCAAAAACAGAACATACTAATTTAGAAACTGTTCTTAGGGGGGTACACAAAGGTCTTCTGGACGGTAAAGAGAATAAATCATGCATATACAGCCAGACATTCTGTTTCAAATTCTAGTCAGTTTTCCCATTTTCCATGTAAGGCTGAAAAATCATCGTTCCCTCTCATCTACATAACCTTGACAGATGCCACGTCTATTTAAGTCTACCTATGACATATTTTCCTTTTGAGAATTTGGGGGGAAATTTTTTAAACATAAAGATAAGAATTCAGTAAAGAAACCCAAAAAGTATCTCAGAAAATATCCAATTCAAATTTTTTGGGAAATAGAATCAACATCCAAGAATTAGGTAATATGCAGTTATGCAGTTATGTTGTGCATAGTAGGAAGAACTATTGCTTTTCAGACTCCTATGCCTGTTTCCCACTCCCCACAGTCCTAATGAAGCTATCCTGGTTGGAATCCAGCTTCAGCCCCAGAAATGAGTGAGGAGGAGAGGGAAGGGGATCCAGTTATGTTGCAATCTGAGTGGTCCTGTGGGTATTCCTCTGATCTGGTCCTCACTTCACTTGGAAACCCTAGTTGGCAATTCCAAGAAAAGAGGTCAAATCATCTAATACCTCTAGGCCTAGTCTAATAAAACCTCTGGGTCAGCCATCAGAAAGGTGATTTCTACACTAGTCATAGAAAACCATGACCAACCTCAACTCAGACCAAAAGCATTAGAATTGGTTTGGAAATAGAGAAGGATAGGGAGAAGAAATGATAAAAGAAAATGTACACCCTGTTTTACAAGCACCCAATAACAAACACTGCAGGAACTAAAATCCTATCACTGCATTTCAGCCACCCAAGTGGAAAATCCTCTGGCTTATAAATCTATTCATCCAATCAACAAGGCCTAAGTGTGTACTGCATGAATACACCAGTCAGTATAATAGCAACCTTGGGGTCTGTCAGTTTTAAAGGAATACATTTGTACTTATTTTAGGAAATTTACAGCTGATAAACATATAACACAAGGAGCCTTGCAGAAAGATCATGAAAGGATAGGTTTTTAAAGGAATTTGTTTTAGCCTGAGAAACATAAGCCTAGAAATAGCAGGCTTTCATACCTTAATGTAAACATTTACTTTTAATATAAGCTAGAAGGTATTTAAATAAAAGAAATATTAAGCTTCAAGAACAACAGCAAAACTAAGATATTTGACTTGACGAACATCATCCAACAGGTCCACCAACATAAATTTTTATGAAGTCTCCTCGGATGGGAATGTTCCTTCTGTCGTGCACAGTTTTGAAGATATTGGTCCAAAGTTCATCTTCTCTGTTAAGGTTGGTAAGCCTGTCAAAAGAATACTAAATCATGGGGCACCTGTGTGGCTCAGTCAGTTGAGCATCCGACTTCAGCTCAGGTCATGATCTCATATCTCATGAGTGAGTTCGAGCCCCACATCAGGCTCTGCGCAGACAGCCTGGAGCCTGCTTCGGTTTCTGTGTCTCCCTCTCTCTCTACCCCTCCACTGCTCACGCTGTCTCTAACTCTCAAAAATAAACATTAAAAAAAAATAATCAGGAGAAAGGGAAAGAAAAAATAAGGAAGCCAGGAAGAGAAGAAGAAAGTAAAATGTTGAAATATACCAGTGGTTCTCAAACTTGAGCTGCATTAGAATCACCTGGGGGAATGTTAAGACACATCACTGGGCTCCATCCTGACTTCCTGACTCAGTAGGTCTACGGTGAGCCTAAAGATGTACATTTCTAACAGGTTTCCAGGTATAGCTGATGTTGCTGGTCCCGGTGCTGTACTTTGAGAATCACTAAGACTCTTAATAAATAGCTGAGGCTTTTGTACATAGCTATGTGTTCTGGGTAAAAGATAATGGATATATTTTGAAAGTAAATGTTTAATATTAATCAACAATGTATTAATATAATGTTATTACTGTGGTCAAAAGTCTCTGGAATACAATAAATAAGCCAATTTATCCTTGGAGACCACTTCTACTTGAGAAGCTAACCATTTGTATCCAAATTTCGTTCAGTCAGTCTCCATTGGCTATTAGTAAGCAATTATTAATCTAAAGATTGTTATCAATTACATAAAGGGAAAGTTGAAAAAGTTGTTATTTTATAATAAATTACAGAAAATTTGGAATGTAAAAAGAATTCATCTACGACCTTAAATGAATACCATTTTATTTTTACATTTCCTGCTAGTTAGTTACATGGTTACAACCTTAAGATTTGGTGATTAAAAAAAAAAATCTTTAGAAGTCCTGATTTGTGATCCAGATACTGGAATTTGTATCATGTGGCTAGTATTTGGCAACTACTTCTTTAATGGGATATTTAACCAACCAGTAGTAACAATAAAATAACATTCATAGAGTTTAAAAAGTATCAGGGGCGCCTGGGTGGCGCTGTCGGTTAAGTGTCCGACTTCAGCCAGGTCACGATCTCGCGGTCCGTGAGTTCGAGCCCCGCGTCAGGCTCTGGGCTGATGGCTCGGAGCCTGGAGCCTGTTTCCGATTCTGTGTCTCCCTCTCTCTCTGCCCCTCCCCCGTTCATGCTATGTCTCTCTCTGTCCCAAAAATAAATAAAAAACGTTGAAAAAAAAAATTAAAAAGTATCAGCATTTGTACCAAGTGCTTTACATATGTTAACCTGTTTTGCAGGCTAGTTATAACGTTGGTAGAACTATTATTTCTATGGTTGTTGTTTAAAATGTTTAACAACCAGTAGGACATGATCTCTGTCCAATTAGAACAGACTCCCCACTCATGCGAACGACTGCTGTCTGCACATACTAAGTTGCTGACTATTTTTATTTTACAAATGAGGAAAACTGAAGGATAGACAGGTTATGTATCTTGCCCAAGCCACACTGCTAGTCAGGGGCCAAATGGGACTTCAGCCCTGGTAGCCCAGCTCAACAGACAGCAGGTGTTTTTAACAAACTCCTAAGTCACAACTTACGAGTTCAAACTGTAGAGGCTGAGATTCTCCACTGAGAGGTGAGACACACAGACCCGAGTGTGACTGCAAAGTAACAAGGCTTACTTTCAAATGGCCTCAGTCTTACCATTTAATAGTAGTCTTTACCACTTAATGGTCTTACCATTTAATAGCCCTCCATCAACACAGAGGTTATTGATCACTTTCTTTGCAACATGTGCATGATCTAGCAGTAACCAGAATGTTTTCTTCCATATTACATAGGTAACAACAGGAAGTGTTCCAGTCAGCATGGCATCTGTGATCATCCACATCCCTCAATACACCAAAGAAAAGAACCCGTTGATGTATGTGACTGGGGTGCACACAGATCAGGTAAGGGCAACTGAATTGCCTATAAAATTGTGCACTTTCAACATGGAAATACCCCATGAGGTTGGGGTGATCATGTCTCAGATCTTATGGATGGAAAACTCGAGAAGATAAAGGTTCTGCATCCTGAGTGCCAGGAAACTAGCAGTCAGTGTCCTATCAGAAGCAGGATACTGCTATAAGAAAACAATTACAGATGGTAGAAATTATTCCTAAAGCCTTGTTTTGGCCAGGTGAAGATCTGACTGTGTCAGAGCCCTGTTCATTGAGTAGTTAGTTCACTGACAAGTATGAGGTCGAACCCACCACGGGAGAACAATTGGTCTACACAGCTGCAGTTAGTAGCGAGTCTTTTAAGACGCTGGCCTGGCCTTCCACCTGGTAGTGATCAACCCTGTTCCTCATTTTTATCAGCTGGGCCTCATGCCCAGGCCCAGGCCTACCCCCAGGCAATTAATCTCCAGGGCTAAGACTCCAGCACCAGAGATTCCATAAAAGCCCCCACTTCCAAGTGGTTCTAACATGCAGCCTGGGTTCAGAAGCACTGTGTAGCCAAATCCCCGGACACTGGCTCAGCCTGAGTCTGGCACTTAGAGCTGGTTCTACAGTAGTGTTATTCCTGTGGTGCGCATAGGTAACTACCGGAAATCGAAATCTTAAATGGGGCACAGGAAAGAACCCTGAATCAAATCACTCACAACCTGCTGGTACTGCAAATGGTCTTAGTACATACCAGGTAAGCACCCGTGCTGCCCCACCGAGTGGCGCCAGGAGGATTTGAATACTTCCAAGTTTATGTTAATTGACTACAAGAAGTGTGGCCGGGTCAGTGATGTGAAAGCAACCTAATGATCCCTCCCCCGCCCAGACATGTGACCACAGGATTTCCTAACATGTTAAAAGGAACATCACAGATGACTTTGCTTCCTGAGACTGATTTGATGTCCTTCTTTGCAGGCTGGTGACATCAGTTGTAATGCTGAAATAAATCCACTGAAAATAGGACCCACAGCTTCTTCTGTATCTTTCAAGAATGAAAATTTCCGGCACATAAAAGAATTGGTGAGGACAGGTTAACGGGGTGAAAGTTTCCTTGGGTGATTTATTGTTTTACCTGGAAATCAATGTACTTCTTTTCTCCTACCATCTCTTATGGTAGAACTTTCTCATTTTGGCTTTGATGGACTGTATGAATCAAGACTTAGAAAATACACTCTCAAATCCAGGTTATTGGGACTATTACTTATGCCGGTAATAAAAAATACATGTTCCATATTTCATGAAATCCAAAGGATTCCATGTGAAACTACTGTTTTGTACCAGGCGCTTTGTAAGCATTGCAAAGAGCTGTGAGGGCAGCATGTGTGTGCTTTGAAGGTGAAGCTCCTTACATCTCCCTTCCACATCATCACTGATGTCTTATTTAGCTGCTTAAAACGCCTCTCTAGCCGCCTTCTCTGTTTTCCAATATTTCATTATCACCTGCTCCAGAGCTATGCCCCTTTCTTTGAGAAAGAGGCTAGTCTAGTACTCAAATAGTAAATGTTTAGCAAACAGTAACCCTAAACAAACCATAGTTCTCCTCTAAGAACAACAAGGAAATTCTGGTTTTCTTTTTTTAAAGTAACTATAGTAGAATTACAGTATAAATATGACATATCTAAACAGTAGTATGTAAAAATGTCCAGGAGAAATCATCTCAGAGTATGCCAAAATATTATACCTTTGAGCATTTTCCTTATTTTTGTGAAAATGTTTTGATTTTTGTAAAAGGGGTAACTGATCACTGTGAACACCCTAAAACTAACAGCACAAAAACACTACAAAGAAACTAAAGTCCTCTAGAAACTTAACAGCTGGCACTCAGTATTTAATGAATATCCTTCTCTATATCTGTAAGTATTCATCCATACCAAGATACATGTACACTGTTACATAAACCGACCATGCTACCTTTTTTTATACGTCATTCGGTCACTGAACATTTTTAATAGACTTTACTTTTTAGAGCAGTTTGAGGTTCATGGCAAAACTGAGTGGAAAGTACAGAATTTCCCAACTACTTTCTGCCCCCACTGTCCAAATCCCCTCCCACATCAGAGCAGTACATTTGACGAACCTATAGTGACATCATAATCATCCAAAGTCCATAGTTTACATTAGGATTTACTCTTGATGTCAGATATTCTATGGATTTTCACAAATGTATAATGACCTGTTTCCACAATTATAGTATCCTGACAGAACAGTTTCAATGCCTTAAAACTCCTCTGCATCCCATGTAGTCATCCCCCCCTAACCCTTGGCAACCACCAATTGTTTCACTGTCAACTATGTTTTTGTTTTTGTTAAAGCATGAGCAGGGGACAGAGGGAGGGGGACAGGTGGAAGAGAGAGTCCGTCATAAGCAGGCTCCACGCTCAGTCCCACAACCCTGGGATCATAACCTGAGCCAAAATCAAGAGTCTGAGGCTCAACCTACCGAGCCACCCAGGCATCCCTTTATCAATTATGTTTAATGACTAAATTGCGCTGCATTTTGTGCATGTATATTTGATAACTTACTTACCTAGTATGTTGTGGATAAACACAATTATTTCATTTTGGGGGGTGTGTTTACTCTCAGAAGTAGTGACGCAATAAACAGGCTCGATGTACTCTTCTCCACACATTTGTTATCTCCCGAGGCCTTCCATGCAGATGGGAAATGGCCAGGCAGAGTGTGCACCTTTTACCTTTTGAAGCAAAGCGACACAATCTCCTGAAGAAGGGTTATGACTACTAACAGTTCACGAGGTTGTCTGTTTCCCCAGATCCTGCCCAGCACTGGGTTTTATCTATCTTTAAATTTTTAGCATTTACTCTTTAAAGTCCATACTAACTCTCTCCTTTTACCATTGACTTCAACCTGAAAGAACTGTAGAAGTGCTACGTGTAGCAATGTTACCTGCTGGCTGAAAGACCTTCAGGTCAAAGGAGAGTACTTCCTTAACGTGTCTACCAGAATTTGGAATGGGACTTTTGCGGCAGTAAGTATAAGCTTTATTTGTTGGGTTTATCAATAGCAAGGGAGCAGAAGGGTTCACTGTCAATAAATTCATACCCTTTGACAAAAGTAGTATTCTGGCTAATATCAGCAGTGCCCAAATGACTCCAAGCAATTATATCCTGGAAGGCAACATGCTTCCATCCCTTTCCAAAGCTTGCCCAACCTGGCTGTGCCTCAGAATCATCTGGGGTGCTTGTAAAGCATCAGCTTCATGGACTCCATGCCAACCCACGACATCAGTCTCTGACATGTCGCCAGGATCCCCTGTGCTGTCTTGGGGTACAATGAGCCACCTGCTTTGTCTTCATCCTCATGCTCTTGATATTTCTGACTCCCTAGTCACCTGTACCATGCCCAAATCAAAGTGCCTATGTCTGTCTCCTTCCTTGAGCTCCCAGCTAATTGATCTCAACCCACTACTCAGATGAATCCAACATCAGGATCCATCTTCCTATATTAAAGCCATGGGACTACTCTGCTCTCCTGTTTTACCCTTTCTTTGGTCAACTCCCAGTGTACACACAGCTTTTTCAATCATTTGTCTCATGAAAAGTTTAAAGAAGGTGTCAAAACAATGTCAATGTTTCCTGCCATTTCCCAGGTTATGACTTTGTGGTAGTGATATCTGCTTTTGGCAGAGATTTCAGTAGCCCAGAATCTCAGCCTGGTATGACAAATATAGGGATAGACAGGGCTTCTTAAAGCAGACTGCGTAAGTAGATAGCTATTCATTTTAGCAACACTGGCTCTGATCGAGGTAGCAAAAAATTAGTCTGAAACACCCCTGCGCCGGGGGTCTTCATGGCTCTTCTGGATTTTTTTTTAAAACAAATAATCAGTCCTCGAGGTGCTTACCAACCAAACTCTATTCCCCGTTTTCTAATCGCTTCTTGATCTCTGCAAGAATCCCATTCCCTGCTGTGGAGTCTTAAGATTAGAAGACTAAGTTCCCTTTGAACTTGTCCATGGAACCACAATATAAGCAATATTCTTGGATAAAGACGTAACAAAGAGGAACAGTGAAAGGCAGGGAGGGGAAAAGGGAAGTAGGAGTGTGGAGGAGGAGCTCGGTTTTCTTCTTGCTGGCTTTTGTTAGTTACATTTACTTGCAAGGCTTGCAGATACCTCCAAATCCCGTAAGATGGGAAGCATGCAGTGAGCTACACCACCATCCCAGATGATGCAGTTTGGTGCCACATTTCACCAATTGGTTCTTATCTCCTTGGATCTGAGGAAGGAATATTTTCCTAGCAACCTTTGCCAGCAGGGAAGGAAAACTGCTGTGCATCAAAATGCATTTGTGCCGGCTCTGTAAAAAGCATTTGGGTTTTTTGAGTTTGTGTAAAACTGTATTATTTTAACGGTAAGACTGTTTAAAGCACCTTCCTTTTCAAGAAGTTTTCAAGAGCAGCAATTTCATTTCTGGGAGCAAATTTCTGAAGAAATGTATTTACGCTTTTTCGACGTGGTTATGGTTAAGATGGAAAACTCCCATGAGAGTTATTGTCTGTCACACCCTACACATCTTCCTCTTTGACGAAAGGTCAAATGTTTATTCTCACCTTGTTTCTGGCTATTTCAACAGCCAAATGGATGTTCTCAGACCACCCAGGAGATCCAGTCTGAAATATGAACCTCATTTCCTGTAGTAGAGCCCATTAACATACTGCCTTTCACCCTTTTTCTGATGCAGTGCAAGTGAACATTGCAAGTAATTTCCTCACAAAGTGATTGCTCAGGCTTCCCAATGGCATTGTTGGCTGCCATTTCTAAGGCAAAGCCTTGTTGAATGCCAGCTGGTGTTACTTCATTCTCTCAGGTATGCATGGTGTAACTACCACTGCTTGTTAACCCTGCAGGTTATCATGTACACAGTTGCGCAAAGGGCCAGGTTTGGGAGGGCAGGTAGGTCAGTGTAAAGAAATTCTTTTTAGTCTACAGGGACTGTGAAATCAGCATCACCTAACTGCTTTTTTTTTTTAAGGAAATAATTGTCAATACTCTAAATGTTTCCCCCAATATGTTTAAGACACAAATGATCAGGGTAACTTCTGATGCAATCTTCTATCTTGAGAAAATTAAGACTAATCAGAGACTGGGGGTCGGAGTCGGTGGGGGGGGGGGGGGCGGGGGCGGGAGGAGGAAATAAATTGCTCACTTTTTGGATATGCATTCTTTTTTTGGCTCCCAGATATAATTTAGCAAATTACCTCATGTGGTATGTTGAAACATGTGCCTTGGTAACCAGAAAAACTGAATCCTAGTAGCCAGAGCATACGAAGGCAGTTCTCCAATCTGGGCATTGTATGCTATTTCAAAGCAAGCATCAGTCCCGAGAATTGCATTACAGAAAAAAACAAAATACACATCAATAATGTATCCATTGAAAAAGAATTTTCTTGTAACTAGATCCAGGAATACATGTAAAAGCTATTTCAAGTTAGGTGGTTACTAGTAACAGCATAAAATCTGTGTCCTTCGTATATGTCTGCACCAAATACAGTATTTTTTTTATGGAAACACTTAGATTAGGAAACCTGAAATTACTCATGTAGCTTGACAAAAGGTTCAGGGTGTCTGCTGACCTGCATGGTCAAGTCTAAGTGTATTTCTACTGTTTTTAATTTGATTTTCCATTCCATTATTTGACTTAGGTAAATCTATAAAAACATCAAGCTTGCAACTTTCCCTCATGTTGAAAAACTTCATAAAGTTTTAAAAAATCTGAACCGTGATCTTTCCCAATTAAAAGCTTCATTTCTAAACCTTTGTTTTTTTTTTTGTTGTTTTTTTTTTTAACTGTTTTCAAGTTAGACCTGAGGAGCTCTTTTTAACCTACAATGCCTGGACTTCATCCCCAACGCCTGCACCCCCCTTCCCGCTGAGGTTTAATTTGCGATTGTGGCAGGGCCCGCCCACCCCACGTGTTTAGTCTCCCAGGTCCTTCTCATGTGTGGTCCTCCACAGATCACCAACTCAAGAACACCAAGATTCTGGAGTCTTCAGAGCTGCCATTTGCTCTTGTCCTTTCCCTCAAGGAAATAAATAATAACAGGCCAATTTCATGTGTTCATTTCTGCTAAGATAAAACATGTATTTTATTTCTATGTTCCAGTCAACTTTCCAGACAGTACAGCTGACCGCATCTGCAGAAATAAACACCTATAACCCTCAGATATATGTGATCGAAGAAAACACAGTCACAGTGAGTATACCTTATCACTCCTAGTAGGCACTGGTCTTTGATAGGCATTCCGTTTCTGAAAACTTGAGAGTAGTGGTTCTTCTTACCTACATGGGTATAGAATATAACTGAAACTCTAAAAACCTGATGTGAGGTTGAGCTTTTTGGCAAAGGTATCTGCTACTCAAGCAAGTCCAGTGAAGTACTTGTCCTCCACATTCCCCACCCCCACCTCCCTTTGTTGGCAAAGCTGGACCAGCAGTGACAGTGCAGCAGAAGGCACAACAGAGGGGGTTCATCTTACTTGTGACTCCTTCCTCCGTGCCTAAAGCAGCACCACCAGCTCTTCCTTCCTTCTCTTGATTTCACAAAACAGTCTAGGTCACAGGCCATAACATTCAGGTCATTCTTATTTGAATCACAGATTGTATTTTACAGTATTTTTTAAAGAGAAAGTGCTTAAGTATGCTTAATAAATAAGGCATTTATTAGAGGGCTTTTTTTTTTTTTTTTTTTTTTTTTAGTATTCCTTATAGCTACATACTGGCACTGTGTATAGGGTCCATTCATTAGTTCTTATAGTCTAGAAAATTATAAACGTTCCCCTTGATATAAAACAAAAAAAGGGTCTTGCAAAGAAATGCACTTTTAGAGAAAACAAAGGCTCACTGTTCTAAGGGCTGGCACAGGACAACTTTCCTTTGCAGTGAGCCTCTGGTTGGAATATGCCATATTTAGATAGAGCAGGATTTCCATGCTTTGCTAATCTGCTGGCAGAGCCCTTTCCATTTTTCCTCCTAATGCTTTTGTTACAAACTAGAAGCCAGTTTAAGACTCTATCCCAAAGACCAGCCTGGCAGCTGGCCTCAGTCCACTGTTGTAGCCATTAAAAAGCCAATGGCCCTGTGAACTCTGGACCTCTCTCCATACTTGAGAGTAAGGCTCACACATGGCCCTGGTATCTCACTCTGGTCCCAGGGGAAATTATTCCAAAAGAGGATGCTGTTTGGCCTCTAGCTTAAGACCCTCAGTCAAGGCCCACACCCACTCTTCAGAGGCTGGGGCATGGAAAATCAGAAATGGAGCCAAAGGAAATGTGGACTTCAAATTCAAAGTATTATGAAGTTAGCAGTACTATAGATATTTTAACAGTTCATTTTAGAAAAATGTAGTGTTCAGACTATCTGAGTATCTGCTGAGGTCTTTGGTTTTTTTTTCCAGAAAGTACTAGTAAATAAGTTATAATTTGAAATTAGCAATTTTAATGAACCTTTAGATTTTTTTTTCTTGGTTTTCTCTGAGCAATATTGGTAAATAACAAAGGCCAACTATTAATTGCCTATGAAACTAGATTTTGAATCCAAATATTCTGGATGATTTTTTGAATATTTGGAATCCAGATAATAATCTGACCTATCTCTCTATATGGTAGATTAAGTGATTCTTAAATTTGTTTGAACTCTGGTCCATTTAAAAATCTGAGAAAAAAATTTATACTCGTGGATCCCTTTGGATCCATGGACCCCAGACTGGGAGATTCTGGAATGGAGAGTAAAGATATGACTGCCATTAAGCAGTGAACTATATGAATTCAGTTACTTTATTCCTAAATTTATAAAGCCTTATTTTATCCCTTGAAAATACAAATGAGAAGTAACAGAATTACCAAAAGGCCAGACTCAAATTTAGTCCAACTCATAAATTCTGTGATAAGCAGCAGCTAGTCTGCCATGGTCATGTAGTATTCAACCAATCAGGAAGATTTTTGTTACCTTGCTTTGCCCACAATGTAGTTCTTAGTATTCTTAATACACTTTGTGGCGGAAATGGTAGTGATTCTTTCTGTAACTAAAAACATATATATACGTACACACACATACACACAATATATATATATATATATATATATATATATATATATATACAGTAAAACCTTGGATTGTGAATAACTTGTTCTGCGAGTGTTCCGCAAGACGAGCAAACATTTCTAATAAATTTTAACTTGATCAACGAGCGATGTCTTACCATAGGAGTAGTCCGTGATGCTGAATATCACATTGTCACAACTGAGCTGGTGGTTCCTGAAATTCGCTTTGATACACAAGTACTTTGGATTACAAGCATGTTTCTGGAACAAATTATGCTTGCAAACCAAGGTTTTACTGTATATAAAATATACAGTATTTTACCATTAGAACTCTTAGGGCTGCCATTCTATTACAGAGTCACAAAGATTCCCAGGAAGTGGACATAAAGGATCACACACAGCCTCCAGGGCAATTTATCACTGAAAAGGTCAACTTGAGCCCTGAGCTATTAACTATCACTTTTTAACAATCCACATCAAATACTCTTGAGTGAGAGTTAAGTGAAATCAATATTTAGAAGCCTGGTACAAAGCTGCTGTTGCTTAATCACAAGGCATCTGAGTTGTTGATTTGTTTGGTCTTTGGCCACCCCTGCCCCCTTCCAAGTTTGGACTCCAAATGCTGTCATTTGACAATGAGACTGCCAGAAACTAAAGTTCCTATTTCATAAATAAAGCATCTAAAGTTGTCAGAGATGACATAACCACTAAATACGGACACAATTAAAGGGAGGAAACTAGAAAACTTGTATTCTTTGCCTGTACTTTGCAGAAGCATTTTCTCTAGAAATTATACTGCACAATGTTTAGCTGAGGAATGATATCCTGACCGAGTGACATCACCTTTCTAGACCACCATTAATAAAATCAGAGACTTTGAATAGACCATCTCACTTTTTTGGGGGTGCTACCATTAGTTAACTCAACTGTTGCATATATACATACATTTACAGATTCCCATTACGATAATGAAACCCCATGAGAAAGCTGAAGTACCAACTGGAGTTATAGTAGGAAGTGTAATTGCTGGAATCGTTTTGCTATTAGCTCTGGTTGCAGTTTTATGGAAGGTAAGAAAATTATCATACTTAAAAATATGGGGCTCCTGAATATATGTCATGAATTTCCTTATCAAACAGTAACCTTAAGTTTTATGTGGTACCTACCTCCATCATAAGAGAAAAGGAAAGGCAAATTTATTTGCAAATTCTCACATCCGTTCCTGAAAACCATCAGTAAGGATTTTATATACAATATATAAAATAAGGTCTGGATCCCGATACTTTTTTTTCCAACCTGCCTTTTATCCAGACCCCTGAATGTTTTGTTCAGGTACCAAAACAAAAAAAAAAAAACAAAAAAAAAAAAACAAAAAAAAAAACCAGACCCTGGAAAATGTATGCTGTTCAGTTCAACCCTGTGTATTATTTCCTCACTGAAAAGCTGAGACCAAGTCATAGTCTGCACATCATCCTCTCCAGAGCCCCAGAGATTCCCACAGGGGCTTTAGTGGGCAGCCAAGGGGGTCTGAGGCCCCATAACAAAATAATTCACACGTGGTAAAAACTGTACATCACCTTACAGCTTGGCTTCTTCAAAAGAAAATATGAAAAAATGTCCAAAACTGCGGATGAGATTGACGAGACCACAGAACTCAACAGCTGAGCCCCAGGGCGGTCTCACTGCAACGTGAGCTGTGGCAGCACAGCCAGGGTTTGCTGTTTGCGTGAATGGATTTGTTTTAAATCCCAGTGCTTTATGTGTAAGCGGTAAAACTCGCCTGATACTTTACGAAAACTGCAGGTCAGTTTGGGAAGAAGAAATTGGGTTTTTTTTGGGGGGGGGGCTAGGAGTAGAAAGGCTAAAGATGTATTTTATATGGGCAGGGGGTGGGGGCAGGGAGTGACCTTTACACTGGCTGGTCCAGAGTTTACATAATATGTACATTGTATCAGAAACATGAAATGCTTCCAAACATGAGAAGTCTTAAAGAAAAATAGAACCTTTCTCAGATTTGGTGGGGGGAACCCCAACCATTTAAAGTGATTGTTTTTAAACAGTGACCACAAGAGTGGAAGTACTTGGCCTAGCTATATAATTAGCTTGGATACTGAGGTTGATGGGGGGAAAAAGACAACACAGGTCTTCAACTTATGCTGGTCATCCAGAGCTGTCACAGAGGTTATTTTAAGTGACCTTTTTGTTAATGAAGGTATAATTTGCTGCTGTCGGCCTTCTCAGAGTCCCTTTTTTGCTATGATCTATTTATCAAAACAATCTTGGATACCTGGTAGGAGCCTAGAGTATGCTTCCTACAGAGGAAACCTCCATTTAAGGGGGTGGGGGCTGGGAGGGTAGTTTAGAAGTCAAATGCAAAATTTAAAATCTGTATCACAACATTGATGGTAAAATCCTATCTACTAGAGGCCCAGCCTGTGCCAAAAGAAGTAGGAAGTTCCCTTTCTCCTTCACCATGCACAGCTGGCTGACTTGACTGCCTGGCAGGGACCTAGTTTGAATTTATGGAAGAGGAGTAATTTCTTTGGCATCCTTCCTCCTTCCGTACTAAACCACTCTTGCACCTACCTCCTGGTGTCCCCATCTTCTAGAAGCCCACTAAGGCATGCCTTCCTCTCCAGTAATTCAGCATTAGCCACCTCCCTTTGGCCTTCATCCAAATCTCCAATTCGTTGGAGCAGCTGCTCTACACCAGGTGTGAGGAAGAAAAATCATCTCACTTACCTACTTGCGTGAATAATCCCTTTAACTCCAGGGAGCTATTTTCCTTTATTGCTAAACAAGTAAGAAAAATAAGCTATGGTGAATTTCTAATTGTTGGAATTTCAGGCAGTGCAAACAAAGTACAAAACAAAACTTGGGAATTTGCAAATTACAAGGAGACCTTGGAAGCCCCCAAATTAGCAGGTGCACCCTCTGTGCTTGTGTGTTGCCGGAGGACTTAAACTTTCAGAAGAATGACTCCCACCTAGGCAAGTATGCTCATTAGGTAGCTCCTTAGGTCCCAACTCCTGGGACACTTATTTGGTCAAAAGAGGATGAAACCCAGTGGTCCATATTTTAACAAGCATCCCAGTCACTAACGTAAATGGACTGCCTTGGAACGCCACCTGTTTCTCCTGCACCTTCTTTTGTTTGAGCCCACACACTCTCCAGGAGGGACTGGGAGAAAGGCAGAGGCAAAGGCAAGTGGGAACTATTTAATGTCAGAAACTGCATACCTAAAGCTTTGGACAAATCACTTGGCCTCTTTAAACTACAGTGTCCTCATTATAAAATGAGAAGACTGGGTTGGAGTTCAGCAGCAATGCTTTTAGTTTTGAAAGTCGAAGATCTGGATTTCTTACAATTACAGACAATCCTCAAAAAACCTGACTTTGAAAACAAGTACGTGCCTGTGTGCATCAGGCCCAACTGCTCTTCTGGCCTGGCTCCTGAGAGCTATCTAGAGCTATCTGTGTTGTCTGGTAACTTATTTTGTATTTGACAAAGCAAAACAAACCAGGTGGAAAAATCAGCCATAAAATGGCAGGGGCTTATAGCTTTGGCTATCTCTAGATGTGCTAAAGCCCAATTCTTATAACAGCTGTGTGGATTCAAATACTTTGAGTCCAAAATTTTTTTAAAGAGTGGAGGAAAAACCTAAGTTGATAAAGAATATTTAAGAAACCATGTAACTACTGTGTACATATACAGACTAGTTCTTCAGGGTGCTATACAAAGAATTCTAGCAGGTCATTCCTTTTATTTCACTCTGCCTCGCCTTTCTTACAGAAGCACTAAACTGAGGTCACATGCCCACGGCGAGCCTGAGCGCTTTGGCCAAGCCGGGGCTTAGGTAGTGTACCTCGTCAGGACTGTCTCCATGAAGCAGCTGGCTTACTACAACCTAAAAACTTAGCCACTGGTCTCTGTGCCATTTATTCCACTGGGGCAGGGTTTCTTTGCCTTGGCCCTGCTGACAAGGGGCTGGGTGACTCCTTGCAGGGGGCTGTCCTGTGCACAGTAGGATGTTGAGCAGCATCCCTGGCAGTTACCAGGTGCCAGGAGCATCCTCTCTCCCAAGTTGTGACAATATACAAGTATCTCCAGACACTGTATCACACTTCCTGGGAGGCAAAAGTCACCCCAACGGAGAAGCACTGCGCCAGGAGCAAGTGGCCTAAATGGGCAACAGATTTGAGGCAGGGGCTCTAGTGAGGAGTATTTCTCCAACACTTTTAAGCAAAGGCGAGTATTTAGCCAAGAAATCAAAGAACAAAACCCCACTGCTTGAAAACAAGTTATGTATTCCTAGTCAGCCTTACTTTTGCTTTAAAAGTAAGTATAATATGGGGCTTAAAAAACACCATCTTAAAAGTTTCCATTTCATAAATGGTATATATAGACAAGATCTGTAGAATGTGATTAAAAAGAGTTGCTTCATGCATGGCTGCCACACAAGCCATATAAAATAGTAAAATAGTTTGTAAAGAAGCTGCATTGAGACTTGAAATTGTGCATCATTCGTTTTAGTAGCAAAAGAACTGGAGATTTTTTTCTAGCTGGCAGTGTTCTTTATAAAATAGTAGAAATTATTAACTGTGAAAAAGAACTAAACCCAATTTATCCTAATCACGTAAGTGATTATACAAAAAAACTATCATAAAAAGTATAATTTTATAATGTATTTATCTCTCCTGATATACAGCTGTAAGTTATTAAAAATCTCCCACGCTGATGGTGCGGAGCCTGCTTAGGATTCTCTCTCTCCACCCTTCCCCAACTCGCTCTAACAAAAAACTTAAAAAAATATATATATATCGATTAAGACATTAAACGGAAAATAGGATCCCTCAAACTGAGCACCATGGCCTAACTTTACTTTTTCAATTTGCACACGAAAAATACCTGCATACATGACTTTTCAGGACTATGCCCTTCATGTGTATTGACAGATACCCATTTTAAACAATTTGAAAGACTAAACATCTAGAGGTAGAAGATAAACATGAGGGTAAAGTCTGAAATAAAAAGTGTTAACTACTTCTTCGAACCTTAAAGGATGAAACCATTTTTTTATATTTACATATGGCTACATTTTCATCTGTACCTGGTTTATTTTGACAGATAAAATGTATATATTGCACGACTATGTTAGAATTGTACATTTTCTAAAGAGAAAGGATCTTGGATATTTTCCTTCATGTAAAGTATAAATCTTTAAGATGTGATTAAGTATACTTGTTTTTGATTAACTGGTTTTTGCCTTTTTTCTCTCCAAAAATATAAAAATGAATGTATCATGTTCATCAAGTTGCACAACTCATTTGATTCCTGAGAAATCATTGGAAAAGTAATCAACATTAACGAGAAAAGCTCTTAACTAAGAATGAGACTCTAAAGTGTTTTTTAATTATAAACCACTCTTCATACCACATTACTAAATTATAATTAAAGTTGTTTTGAAAATAAAGTTACTGACTTTGGACTTCTGATTTTATGGCTCGTATATTTCAGTGTATTTATTGTATGCACTCACCCTGCTTCAGAACACGTTCAAGACTCCATGTAAGAGTGAGGATTTATCTAATTTCTTACATTACTAGCAGTGACCACAGGCTGTTTTGTAAGAACCTTCAATTGCCTTCATAGTTTACGGACTAGATGTAAAACCTTGCTTCTAAACGTGTGGTCCACAGATAGGCAGCCCGGCATCATCTGGGGCCCATTACCAAATGTGTATCTCCACGGCATCCAGAAGTGAATTCGAAGGGAAGTTTAACAAGACTCTCCAACGAATCACGTTCCATATTGAAAGTTTGAGAAGCACTGCTGCTCTAAAGCACAACTTCTCTCTCCAAACGTGTACTTGGAAGAGAGAGAAAAAAAAGTTGGCCAAACCATTGCAACCTGCCAAAACATTCAGGGTTTTTTTTTTTTTTTTTTTTTACTCTGGTTTTAGTAGTAAGCAGGAGGGTTTAAATATTTTAAGGATTAAATATGCTAAAGGTATTAGGTGTGGTGGAAGCTACGTATCCAGCTTACCGACTGGCCCTCACTGTACAGACTGGCGCATTAATGCAAAGCTTGGGTGGCACATGTTTCCATTTCCATGGATACACACGTGTCTCCCATTCCCGCATCAGGTGACCGCTCAGACGCCCTCCTCAGCCCTGCCCATCTCAGTCCCGGTGAACCAAGTCGTAAGGGCCGCTGACTGCAGAACCATCACAGTGCGTCTCGTACACAGCGCACGTTAAAATACAACCATGAACAAAAAGAGCATTAGCTCTGGCACAGAATAGACCCGTATTCCCAAATTGGAAAATAATTTTATAATTACTCATTTTTTTTAAAGTAATTCCTTTTACTTACTCTGCATCACCTTTTAAAAACTATAAACAGCATTTTAAAAACTTCCATCCTCATCCTATCGTATAACTTAAACCCTTAATATTTTAAACTCTGATACCAATTAAGCAATGGAAATAATTGTACTCAAAGTCAGACACTACTTTAAGAACCACTCTGACCTAACTTAAAGAAAAAGGCTAACTAAACTGAACTTTTTGGCTCCATGCAAAAAGTTTTTGCATAGAAAAGCAACCGACTAAAAAAACCTCACTCAAGTTGCTCTTACCTTAGCCCTGGCTCTACTGCCCTCTGCTGGGTCAGCAACTAACTACATCATAAATCATTCCTGCCTTAAGATACCATGTTCACAAACTCCATGCCCAATAAGTAACTAAGTAAGATGTTACAGAACGGCCCAGGGGGAGGAAGTGGAGGGGAAACCTACCCACTCATGCATTTAACCAGATACCTTTACACACACATAAGGGCTACAGCTACACCTGTCAGGTGTGTTTAATTGGAGCACAATACTCAACACCAACAGCACTTTTTGGTGCATGGTAGTGGTTAGGGCACACCTGACAGACAAGTCCCTGACCTCAAGAAGTCTGTAGTCTGGTGATGGGAATAAACTAATAGATACAGTACAACTAATGCTACAGTACAGTAGCATTAAGGGCCACAAGAAGATACAAGGCAGGGTAAAGGAAGGGGATTCCGGTTTTAAATAAGGTAGAGAAGGCTCTCTGAGGAGGGAACATTTAACTGGGGACTTGAAATAGTGAGGAAGCAGACTATGGGAATATCTGGGGGAAGAGCATTCTACACAAAGAGACAAGGAAGGACCCTATGACAGAATAAGCCTGCTACATACCAGCCACAGCAAAGCAGGGGGCTGGAGCAAGGTGAGGGGCAGGCAGGAGCCCAAGCATATAGACCATAGACCATAGACCACGGTGAGGACTGTTGGGCTCCAGCATGGGATTAGCTCTCCAAAGGCTCTGAGGAGGATGAAATGACCCACATGGGAGAAGGAAGAGTGTCAGGAGGGGTGCTGTCAGCAGGGCCACAACAACGGTCCAAGAGAAATGGAGCGGTGGCTTGGACGAGAGTTGCGGCAGTGGGATTCAGAAGTAGCAGCTAGATTCGAGAGACATCCAAGAATCTGTTTTCAAATTCTCCAACAGGTTCATTCAAGGATTTGAGATCAAGACTCAAACTACTGGCTTCTTGACCACTACTTCTCACAATAAACTGAAATATACTAGAACTCTAACATCATATCCAAAGGACAAAAATATCCACAAAATCACAAAATATTTCACTCACTGACCATCTATTACTTTCAAAGAAAATAAAATGCTTTCATTTTGCTTCTCATTGAAAAAAAAATATAAGTAATTTGAATTTCCTACTTCATGGAATGGTATGTCTACCACAGGCATCTTTCCTCACATTTAAATTTACTCTACCATTTTTTCCCTAAAGTCTTTCCTCTATCTGTGGCTCCTGCATAAGCCTTCATCCTAACACTCATTTTTTTTTCTCCCTTTTGTCCCACTGGTGTAACACAAGAGACTGTGTTTCAGTAAACTAGCTTAACTTCTAGAAAAGAAAAATCAAAATGTGATTAAAGACAGTTTACCAAGTTTAATTTTAGTTCTCTAAAAAAAAAATGTGTGAATTAATCACTGGCTGTCCAAAAGCACTCTTTGTTTCTTTTCCAAGATGATGATGATTCTTCATACATTTCCTGAAAAACAGAACCATAACAGGTATTCAAAACAGAATGGCTTAACAAATTCAACTGCATCAGAAAAATTCAGGCAAATGAATCTAGTTAAATCTGCTACTCTTCCAACAATCCAATAAATATTTGTTTCAGGCACTGAAAGGAGAAAACTGAATAAATCTGTTCCCTCCACTTAAGGACCCCAATCCAGTGGGAGAAACACTGACATGAAGACTTAACAAGGCAAGGTACAACCACAGAATGGAATAAACAATTCCATTTGGGACCATGTCAGGAGACAGCCTGAGCAAGGTTACACAGGGAAGATGCAAGGTCTTTAATAATTTTAAACACTTTTTTCTTTCCAAACACATCTACTTCAGCATTTCTATATATGCTTTTCCACAGGCTGATGGGATATTTCCACTAGGTGTGAAATTAAGTGACCACCCACAGAAGTTCTTAAGCAGGTTTGGGCTCTACCCTAGAGACAATTGACAATTGCTTTGTAAGTGTGTGCCCCACCTACCTGCCTACCCGGCTATTTCACCAATGATCTCAAAGCACAGGTGGGACTAGAACCCGACACCAACTGAGATGATACTCTGAAGGGAGGGGAATAAGAATGTATCAATCTTTCTTCTCAACCTCCAGTCAAATCCTATTTCTGAGGGACAGAAATCCAAATTCAACCTTCCTCTGAACACTGTATATACCCTCTCAACCTCTACAGACAGAAAAGTAAACAGAAAGCTCAGCTAGACCTTGAAGTATAAAGATGAGAGGATGCCCCAATCCTGCCCACCCTCTTATTCCAGGGACCTACTCTCTCATCTACTTTCTATGGGCAGGCTGTCCATTCTTTCTCCTTGGTAAGGAGAGCTACTGGGGTGCCTGATGACTCAGGTGGTTGAGTGTTCGACTTCTGATTTGGGCTCAGATCATGATCCCAGGGTCATGGGATCAAGTCCCACGTTGGGTTCCGCACTAAGCATGGATCCTGCTTAAGATTCTCTCTTAAGCCACCTGGGTGGCTCAGCAGGTTAAGCATCTGATTCTTGATTTCAGCTCAGATCATGCTCTCATGGATTGTTGGGTTCTGCGCTGACAGCACAGAGCCTGCTTAGGATTCTCTCTCTCTCTCTCTCTCTCTCTCTCTCTCTCTCTCTCTCTCTCTCTCTCTCCTTCTCTGTCCCTCCCCTATGCATGTGTTCTTTCTCTCTCTCAAGATAAATAACATTTAAAAAATAAAAAAAGGTTCTCTTCTTCTGCCCCTCTCCCCTGCTTGTACTATCTGAAAAAATTAAATTAAAATTAATTAAAAAAAAAAAAAAAAAAAGCTACCTCTGCCACCCAGATTCACAACTCAATGCAGAATGCTCTCCCTGACTCACTCTATTCAGGAGACTGCCTCATGTAGTCTATCAAAATGGTGGCAGCTTTGTTCAAAGCAAAGCCACCATACAGCTGAGCTTCACAGAGACTGTTTTCTGTCACAAATCCTATCTTCAAATCCCAAAGTATCCCCTTATAAGAACAGGTGTCAGTTTTTATTCATTTCAAAATTTTTTTAATCTTTATTTCTGAGAGAGAGGCAGAGCATGAGCGGGGAAGGGGCAGAGAGAGAGGGAGACACAGAATCGGAAGCAGGCTCCAGGCTCTGAGCTGTCAGTACAGAGCCCGATGCAGGGCTCGAACTCACGAACTGTGAGAACATGACCTGAGCCGAAGCTGGTCGCTTAACCAATTGAGTCACCCAGGCACCCCAGTTTCAGTTTTTGTTCAGAAAACATGGTCACTGGGTTTCATAGGTCCTGTGTAAGAGTCCAATTTGTTCATCTCTACCACAAACGGAGCCAGCAGGCTCCTAGGAAAGACACGCTCTGCCCTCTGATCTGAGACGTTAATTCCCTCCTTGGCTTTGCTACCCAGCCAAAATGCTGTGGGCAATTCTAGACTCTTAAAGGCAATTACAAGTTTGAGAGTTCAGAACAACCCCACTGTTACTGTTACTACACCATGGAAGAACTTAAGGAGTTGGGTCTTTTCATCCCTTCAGAATGTCCTCTTTAACCAGAGATTCACTCTTACTGATTGGTTTGATGTGTTGACAGAAAACAAACTAGAATTTCCTATTTATGTCTGAAAATCCACTCACTATGCATTTTCTCCAAAGAGGCAATACCCCACTCTTTTTTCCTAAGAAATTCTAGAATGTTGCTTGCTCTTTTGCCTCGAGAAATGTTGTTTACCTATTGCTGAACAGCTGTGCATTATTATCACTCTCCACAGGACTAACTCAAGGGAATTCTAATCCAAAGTGAATGAATTCATATATGAACCAATGGAAAAGTCCAGACAAGGAATTCCAATTGTTACCAACTATTGAGGCCTAATCTGTGCCATGCATTTCTTTGGGGCATGTACTTTTCATGCTTAACAAACTTTGGAAAATAGATATTACATAAATACTATTTCAGATAAAGAAAACACAATTCTATAGAGTCAGGGAAGACCCTAGAATACAAGTTCTACATGTAATCTCATTCCTTATCTTTTAAACAATTTGTGAGAAAAACCGTGTCCAAATGGCAAAATTAGATATTTCCTTACCTTTTTCCATATGGGCACCTTGGCTTTTAAAGTATCAATGGCATAGCTCACAGCTTCAAGGGATGAAGTCCTATGGGCCGAGGACACAGCAATGATAATGCTTGCTTCCGACACTGGAACTAAGCTTTAACAAAATGAAGAAGAAAAACTGCCATCTCTTCTGAATCCACATGTTAAAGGATATTAAACACATGAAAAAAAAATTCCAGTAAAGCATTCTTACAACTAAATATCCAGTTCTACTTTAAACTTCAGGTTAATTAAAAAACATTAATTTATTCCGTTTGCATTCAGCAGAGGGGATGTTGAGGTTGTGCCTAATTTGTTAGTATATTAAATAGAAACAAATATTAAAGAATAGAATTGATGAAATTTAGTTTTTAATAACAAAATAACAACTAACGTAATATAACAGAAATGGAGTCTCAATTGCTGGGCTCTTTTTAAAGTCTAGAACTCCACTCTTCTTAGTGGTATAAACAGGCAACTAATTTAATGACCTTCAAAGGCACTACATTAAAAAAAATCTATTAACAGACTTATCATACAAATAGAGTCCAGACTATAAAACAATTCTTAAAAGGCCTCAAGGACTTTAGCACACATTAGCACAGGCCTTGTGTCTGCACAAGGCTTTTTAGAGTTTGGCACATTTGGACTTTGTTTTAGCATCAGGCACTCTCCAGATGTTACAATGAAACAAACAGCCCTTGAGGTGCTATCCACTGTCTGCCTGTCTGCCAGAATAATACACAAACCTTCCTCTCATGCTAATATAGGATTCCTACAGAAGATTCCAGAATTAAAATCGCACAATGATGGAAAACAAATGCAATTAACTATTTAATTGCTAAAGGAAATCATACCCAAGTCTATGAAACACTGCTATGTGTTTGACTGGCCATTTCTGCCTAATGTCACTACAAATTTTTCTGATTTCATTTTCCGCCATTGGTAGATATGCTTCATATTCTAAGCTAATGACTTTTTTCCCTTCAAAGTTATTTCTTGTAGTCCCTAAAAAAAAGAAAGAAAAAGAAAAATATTAAGGTTTCCTTACAATAGAAATAACACATTAATAGAAAAAAGGATTATTTCAGCAGCACACCAATTTGCCTACGAATTGCTTTCAAATTTTCTAAAAACAAACATTTGGTTAGAAAACCAAAAAATAATTATCATAAAGATGAGGAAATACAATGTCACTAATGAGGCAAACGTATCAAAAATACTCATAGGACAAACCAGGATGGGAAACATTATGCTCCCAGGACTATCATTAAGTTAGTATCACCACCATTTTTTCCCCTCAATATTTGGAACATACAGAATTCTCCCTGAAAATAATGACTCTTATTCTACTCTTTTAATGCCTTTAACACAGGTTGGTTTGAATCTGAATAAAAATTAAAAAGTGTTTACCCACCATGGGTTACTGCTCTTAGTATCTTAAAATCCTCTATTAACACTGAACATGGAAAACACTTGCTGATTTCTATTGTCTTATGCAGTCAACCCACACTGTGAAAATCACAACTTACCTACAAACAGGGATACTGCACCACAGAGTGGAGAAACCACCAACTGTGAGACTTCATCTATGGAGAGTTTCTCAGCAGTGAATTTTATTATATCTTTAGATTTCTCTTCAATTTCATTCATATCTTTCCTGGAAGATATTAACAAACCTTAACATTGGCACTACAGGCAAAACACCCAACTCAACTGTGTTTCAATTTATATTTTTTGTACATTAGATGTGATAGAAGTCATGGTTTGAACTGAATGATAAAAACAAGTGTAAAATTTTAGCAAAACTCAACATATTTATAAATATTCCCAATGAATCAAGCAGGATATATAAAAGGAACTGTAATCTACCTCATATGCCACTTTATTCCAAATTCTGGAATTGCTACTCTTATCTCCTATCGTGGTATAGGTCAGACATCGACACCTTCAGCCACACACACATTATCACCTCTGATCACTACATCACCATGCACCACACCTAGGACTGGTTTTTTCTTTATCCAAAAGGGAGAGAGGGAGAACAGAAGCAATGGTGACTCCACAGGAACTCAGTTCATTTCATAACCGGGCATAATCCTAGTTAAGTACGGAGGAAATAAGGAAATGAACTGCGTGCCTATCACCAGATGTCCTACAAAGTCCTCTGCCATGCATTTCTCATTTCATTTATCAAGCATCTATTACATTCTCACTAAGTGACTAACCCCACACACTAGACAAGGACCAGGGAACAAAAAACCTGCCTCCTGCGCTCAGGGCACCTATATGGGAATGGGAGAAACAAAGCAATAAACAAAAAATATAAATAGGGGTAACTTATAAAAATAAACAGGGTTCTGAGACAGAGCATGGGTGCTGGGGAAGGGGCTATTTAAGAGGGTCAAAGAAAGCCTTTCTGAAGACATACTATAGAGAGGTGAGACCTGAAAGAAAGCAGCCTGTAAAGAAACAGAAGAACAGACCCCCAGGCAGAGACAGGGAATGGCAAATACAAAGCCTCCAGAACCTGCAGGGAGGCTGGAGCTCAGGATGTGAGGGAGAGAACAGATGGGTGAGGGTGGGCACGTGGGCCGGGTCTTGCCGGATGAGGAGTCTGGATATAATCATAAATCCTGCGGGATTTCATTCACAATGAAAGGCAAGAGAGAGAAGGCTCAGGGGAGTTAAGCACTCCTTCAATGTGGTTCCAACCAAGGAATCCCACTAAATCCAATGTCTTTTTCCCTATACTTCCAGCTACTGGAAAGAAAGAAAAGCACAAATATTCACATTCCACTGGGTTCCAGGATGTTTCAACCTCCTGTACATGGCACCTGAGCTTCTTACAATAACTTATATGTAACATGAACATGGTCTGTGAACGTCAAACCATACCAAATTCCTACCACTTTGATTCTGTAAGGATGTGGATTCTAAAACCACATGTTAGGGAGGGGATCCAACATGGTCTAGTAGTAGGGGGACCCAAAGTTCCCTTGTCTCTCAAACACAGCAGTGTTAAGGCCAAAGGACTTCGAATTCCAAGAGTCAGGGCTGCAGAGTGACAAAGATGTCTCCAGGGACCCACGGGGACAACCTGGCAGGCCACAGATACGTGATTGCAAACTGGAAGAGATAAAACAGGCCGTGTAGGCATGGAGGGAAGGGATCCCTTTCTGCGGAGAGACAAAGGGAAGAGAAACAGAGGCTGGGGAAGCCTAGAACTGTATCTAAACAAGAGAAAAACCACAGACCGGGAGGGAGAAAGATCCAATCTCTAACCGCGGGGCTTTCCCCAGGCTCAGTAACTAGTTCAGAGGCACAGTCCACAGTGGGAGAAAGCAATCCCCTTCCTGGAGTGCTGTGGGAAGAAGGTATATAACCTTTCAAAGGACAAAGACTGCTTGCGCCCACCAGCCATAAGCCATATATCAGTGGCACCGAGTGGCACTTCCCCAGATCCCAGGTGTATGGAGAGAGAATCTGTAAAACATCGGGGTTTAAGTCCCAGCCGAGCGCCAGGGAGGCATGGGGTCGGGGGAGCAGAACAAACTGCCTTGTTCGCGCCTGCAGCACTGCAAACATGGTCTGAACAGAGTGGTTTGGGACAGCCGGACGATGGAGCGGAGACTGTGGTGTCGCCATTTTTCTCGCCATCACCACCAAGATGGGTCCTCAGGGATCGGTCTGCGGGCCCCACAGTGGAGGCGGGAGATGCCTACACCAAACCATGCCCCTCCATACCTGGTAACTGTGTATCTACCAAAGCGGGATTGACACTAGCAAACCAGAGAGCTGCTCCTCCAGATCAGCACTGCCACCAGTTCCAAGGCACCCAGCGGCACTGCACTGCCTGATTTAATTCTTGGACAATTCTTATTATATATGTATATATTATATATTTTATTTATTTATTTTTCTTCCTTTTCTCCTTCTTACTTCTTCTCTCCTGTAGTCTGGTTATTCTGGTTATTGGTTTACGTAAGCAGACATATTTAATCTATTCTCTTTATACTTGTTCTATATCTCTTTATTTTCCTCTCTCTCTGGAATAAGCTGTAGAGTTTCTCTGCCTGCTCACTTTTCTTCTTCCCTGCCGCTGTCATTTCTCTCTTTGTATGGGATAAAACCTCTTCCATCAACAATGCCTCAACCCCATTGTTTTGCTATAGCTGATGTTTTTTCTTTTTGTATTTGTTTCTTTGTTTTCTTTTCGAAGGCTACTTCAACGAACAAATCAAAGCACACCTCGTGGAGGGTCCAAAGGATCACTACAAGTAGGGAGAAAAAGCAACGAGTCACAACAACAGAGAGCAAGTAACACTCCAAAAAACAGCTCCCGAAGGGCCAGGCCCTGGACAATGTATGATCCCTCTTTAATATAGTAGTGCTCACAGGTGCAGGCCACATAACAAGCTTTTAAAACACACAAGGGACAGAAAACTAGCCAAAATTCAAAAATGAACTACTGGGACCTCATCAAAATAAAAAGCTTCTGCACAGCAAAGGAAACAATCAGCAAAATTAAAAGGCAACCGACAGAATGGGAGAAGATATTTGCAAATGACATATCAAATAAAGGGTTAGTATCCAAAATCTATAAAGAACTTATCAAACTCAACACCCAAAAAACAACTAATCCAGTGAAGAAATGGGCAAAAGACGTGAATAGACACTTCTCCAAGGAAGACATCCAGATGGCCAACCAACACATGAAAAAATGCTCAACATCACTCATCATCAGGGAAATACAAATCAAAACCACAATGAGATACCACCTTACACCTGTCAGAATAGCTAACATTAACAACTCAGGCAACAACAGATGTTGGTGAGGATGCGGAGAAAGAGGATCTCTTTTGCATTGTTGGTGGGAATACAAGCTGGTGCAGCCACTCTGGGAAACAGTATGGAGGTTCCTCAAAAAACTAAAACTAGAACTACCCTACCACCCAGCAATTGCACTACTAGGCATTTATCCATGGGATACAGGTGTGCTGTTTCGAAGGGACACCCCCATGTTTACAGCAGCACTATCAACAATAGCCAAAGTATGGAGAGAGCCCAAATGTCCACTGATGGATGAATGGATAAATAAAAGGTGGCGTGTGTGTGTGTGTGTGTGTGTGTGTGTGTAATGGAGTATTACTCGACAATCAAGAAAAATGAAATCTTGCCATTTGCAACTACATGAATGGAACTGGAGGGTATTATGCTAAGTGAAATTAGTCAGAGAAAGACAAAAATCATATGACTTCACTCACATGAGGACTTTAAGAGACAAAACAGAAGGGAAACAAAAATAATATAAAAACAGGGAGGTGGACAAAACAGAAGAGATTCATAAATATGGAGAAGAAACTGAAGGTTGCTAAAGGGGTTGTGGGAGGGGAGATGGGCTAAATGGGTAAGGGGCATTAAGGAATCTACTCCTGAAATCATTGTTTCATTATATGGTAAGTAATTCAGATGTAAATTTTAAAAAATTAAAAATAAAATTAAAAAGAAATTTACAATAGACTTTGATCAATAAAAAAAAAAGAGAGAAAGAAAAGAAAACTAGCCAAAATGATGAAACAGAATAACTCTCAAAAGAAATTCCGGGAAGAAATGACAGCTGAAGAATCGATCAAAACACATAAACAATATAACTGAACAAGAATTTAGAATTAATAGTCATAAGAGGGGCGCCTGGGTGGCGCAGTCGGTTAAGCGTCCGACTTCAGCCAGGTCACGATCTCGCGGTCTGTGAGTTCGAGCCCCGCGTCGGGCTCTGGGCCGATGGCTCGGAGCCTGGAGCCTGTTTCCGATTCTGTGTCTCCCTCTCTCTCTGCCCCTCCCCCGTTCATGCTCTGTCTCTCTGTCCCAAAAATAAATAAAAAAAAAAAACGTTGGAAAAAAAAAATTAAAAAAAAAAAAAAAAAAGAATAATAGTCATAAGATTAATCGCTGATCTTGAAAAAAACATAGAAGACAGCAGAGAATCTATTGCTGCAGAGATCAAGGAACTAAAAAATACTCATGATGAATTTAAAACTGCTATAAATGAGGTGCAAAATAAACTAGAGGCAGTAACAGTGAGGATTGAAGAGGCAGGGAGAAGAATAAGTAAAACAGAAGAAAAAATATGGAAAAAGATGAAGCTGAGAAAAAGAGATAAAACTATTCTGGACCACAAGGGGAGAATTAGAGAACTAACTGAATCAATGAAACGTAATCGTATCCGTATCATAGGAGTTCCAGAAAAAGAAGAGACAGAGAAAGGGGTGGAAGGGATACTTGAACAAATCATAGCTGAGAACTTCCCCCAATCTGGGGAAGGAAACAGACACTGAAATCCAGGAGGCACAGAGAACTCCCTTCAGACATAATTTGAATTGATCTTGTGTACAACATATCATAGTGAAACGGGCAAAATACAAAGATAAAGAGAGAATTCTGAAAGCAGCTAGGGATAAACAGGCCTTAACTTATAAGGGTAGACACGTAAGGATAGCAGCAGACCTATCTACTGAAACTTGGCAGGCCAGAAACGAGTGGCAGGAAATCTTCAATGTGCTGAATAGGAAAAATATGCAGCCAAGAATCCTTTATCCACCAAGCCGGTCATTCAGAATAGAAGGAGAGATAAAGGTTTTCCCAGACAAACAAAAACTGAAGGAATTCATGACCACTAAACCAGTCTTGCAAGCGATCCTAAGGGGTCTCTGTGAGTGGAACAATGCAAAGACCACAAAGGACCAGAGACATCACTACAAGCATGAAACCTACAGATAACACAATGACTCTAAATTCATATCAATAATAACACTGAATGTAAATGGACTAAATGCTCCAATCAAAAGACACAGGGTATCAGAATGGATAAAAAAACAAGAGCCATCTATCTGCTGTCTACAAGAGACTCATTTTAGACCTGAGGACACCTTCAGATTGAAAGTGAGGGAATGGAGAACCATCTATCATGCTACTGGAAGTCAAAAGAAAGCTGGAGGAGCCATACTTGTGTCAGACAAACTAGATTTTAAACTAAAGGTTGTAACAAGAGATGAAGAAGAGCATTATATCATAATTACAGGGTCTATCGATCAAGAAGAGCTAACAATTATAAATGTCGATATACCCAATTCAGAGGCATCCACACATATAAAACAATCACAAACGTAAGCAATCCTATTGGTAAGAATGTGGTAATTGCAGGGGACTTTAATATTCCACTTACAACAATGGACAGATCATCCAGACATAAAATCAATAAACAAACACTGGCCCTAAATGATACACTGGACCAGATGGACTTGACAGATATATTCATTCTTCTCGAGTGCACACAGAACATTCTCCAAGATAGATCACATACTGGATCACAAAACAGCCCTCAATAAATATAAAAGAAATGAGATCATACCATGCACATTTTCAGATCACAACGCTATGAAACTTGAAATCAACCACAGGAAAAAGTTTGGAAAACCTCCAAATACATGGAGGTTAAAGAACATCCTACTAAAGACTGAATGGGTGTGAACATGGTGGCATAGGAGGACACTGGGCTCACCTCGTCTTGCTGATCACTTAGATTCCACCCATATCTGCCTAAATAACCCAGAAAACCGCCAGAAGACTAGCAGAACGGACTCTCCGGAGCCAAGTGTAGACAAGAGGCCCACGGAAGAGGGTAGGACGGAGAAGCGGTGCATGCTACACGGACTGGCGGGAGGGAGCCGGGCAGCGGAGGGGCAGCCCACCTGGCAAGGCAGAGCCCCTGAAGTCTGGCTTGCAGAAGCAGAGGTGCCGGACTCGATGAGTTCTGACAGCCAACAGGACTTAACATCTGGAATGTTATAAGTCAACAGCTCTGCTCAGAGAGTGGGAGGGCAAGAGGACACCGGGGGTGAGAGGTGTTGAGCCCTGGAAGACAGAGCTCAGCTCGGCAGGGAACAAAGGCACTGGCCAGCACCATCTCCCTTGCCCATCCCCCAGCCGAAATCCCAAAGGGAACCAGTTCCCATCACTGAACTTGCTTGCCCTGAGCAAACACCCAATGCTGTGCTTCTATGGATCCATCCCTCTGACGGGTCTGCCTCCCTCCAGGTGCTGAAGGGCCCTTCCCGCAGGTGACCACCGACAGCAAAGCTAGCTAAGCCTGCCCCTCCCACCCCTGTGCACCTTGCAGATCCACCCCAGCTAACATGCCAAATCCCATCAAAGCAGTACCACAAGCCTGGCAGTGTACTAGCAGCCCAGACAGGGGGCACACTACTCCACAGTGAGTCCTGCCCCTGGGAGAAGGCAAGATAAGGTACAAACCAGTCTGACTGTGACCCCAGCAGTGAGCTGAGGACAGACAGCAGGACTGACAGTGGTCCCGCCCACCAACACAAGTTACTCCGGACAGCACAGGGGAAGTACCCTGCAGTTCTGCGCCACCCCAGGGACTATCCAAAATGATGAAATGGAAGAATTCTCCTCAAAAGAAACTCCAGGAAGTAGCAACAGCTAACGAATTGATCAAAAACTATTTAAGCAATATAACGGAACAAGAATTTAGAATAATAGTCAGAAAAGTAATCGCTGGGCTTGAAAAAAGTATAGAGGACAGCAGAGAGTCTATTGCTACAGAGATCAAGGGACTGAGAAATAGGAGGAGCTAAAAAATGCTATAAATGAGGTGCAAAATAAAATGGAGGCAACTACAGCTCGGATTGGAGAGGCAGAGGAGAGAATAGGTGAACTAGAAGATAAAATTATGGAAAAAGAGCAAGCTGAGAAAGAGAGAGATAAAAACATCCAGGAGTATGAGGGGAGAATTAGAGAACTAAGTGATGCAATCAAACAGAACAATGTCCGTATAATAGGAATTCCAGAAGAGGAAGAGAGAGAGAAAGGGGCTGAAAGTGTACTTGAACAAATCATAGCTGAGAACTTCCCTGACCTGGGGAAGGAAAAAGGCATTGAAATCCAAGAGGCACAGAGAACTCCCTTCAGACATAACTTGAATTGATCTTCTGCATGACATATCATAGTGAAACTGGCAAAATACAAGGATAAAGAGAAATTTCTGAAAGCAGCTAGGGATAAACACACTCTAACATATAAAGGGAGACCCATAAGACTAGTGGAAGACCTATCTACTGAAACTTGGCAGGCCAGAAAGGAATGGAAGGAAATCTTCAATGTGATGAACAGAAAAAATATGCAGCCGAGAATCCTTTATCCAGCAAGTCTGTCATTCAGAATAGAAGGAGAAATAAGAGTGTTCCTAAACAAACAAAAGCTAAAGGAATTCATCACCACTAAACCAGTCCTACAAGAGATCCTAAGGGGGATTCTGTGAGTGACATGTTGCAAGGACCACAAAGTACCAGAG
This sequence comes from Neofelis nebulosa, assembly GCF_028018385.1. NCBI lineage: Eukaryota > Metazoa > Chordata > Mammalia > Carnivora > Felidae > Neofelis > Neofelis nebulosa. The sequence goes on from NC_080782.1 coordinate 39,881,985, forward strand.
ACATCACTACAAGCATGAAACCTACAGACATCAAAATGACTCTAAACTCATATCTTTCAGTAATAACACTGAATGTAAATGGACTAAATGCTCCAACCAAAGACACAGGTTATGAGAATGGATAAAAAAACAAGACCCAACTATCTGCTGTCTACAAGAGACTCATTTTAGACCTGAGGACACCTTCAGATTAAAAGTGAGGGGATGGAGAACTATATATCATGCTACTGGAAATCAAAAGAAAGCGGGAGTAGCCAAAGTAATTTTGAAGAAGAAGACCAAAGTGGGAGGCATCACAATCCCAGACTTTAGCCTCTACTACAAAGCTGTAATCATCAAGACAGCATGGTATTGGCACAAAAACAGACACAGAAACCAATGGAATAGAATAGAAATGCCAGAATTAGACCCACAAAAGTATGGCCAACTAACCTTTGACAAAGCAGGAAGGAATATCCAATAGAAAAAAGACAGTCTCTTTAACAAATGGTGCTGGGAGAACTGGACAGCAACATGCAGAAGGATGAAACTAGACCACTTTGTTACACCATTCACAAAAATAAACTGAAAATGGATAAAGGATGTGAATGTGAGACAGGAAACCATCAAAACCCTAGAGGAGAAAGCAGGAAAAGACCTCTCTGACCTCAGCCACAGCAATTTCTTACTTGACACATCCCCAAAGGCAAGGGAATTAAAAGCAGAAATGAACTATTGGGACCTCATGAAGATAAAAAGCTTCTGCACAGCAAAGGAAACAATCAACAAAACTAAAAGGCAACCAACAGAATGGGAAAAGATATTGGCAAATGACATATCAGACAAAGGGCTAGTATCCAAAATCTATAAAGAGCTCACCAAACTCCATACCCAAAAAACGAATAATCCAGGGAAGAAATGGGCAGAAAACATGAATAAACACTTCTCTAAAGACGACATCCAGATGACCAACAGGCACATGAAAAGATGCTCAACGTCGCTCCTCATCAGGGAAATACAAGTCATAATACAAACACTCATATACCACAAAATACAAAACACTCAGATACCACCTCAGGCCAGTCAGAGTGGCTAAAATGAACAAATCAGGAGACTATAGATGCTGGCGAGGATGTGGAGAAATGGGCACCATCTTGCACTGTTGGTGGGAATGCAAATTGGTGCAGCTGCTCTCGATAACAGTGTGGAGGTTCCTCAAAAAATTAAAAATAGATCTACCCTATGACCTAGCAATAGCACTGCTAGGAATTTACCCAAGGGATACAGGAGTGCGATGCATAGGGGCACTTGTACCCCAATGTTTATAGCATCACTTTCAACAATAGCCATATTATGAAAAGAGCCCAAATGTACATCAACTGATGAATGGATAAAGAAATTGTGGTTTATATACACAATGGAATACTACGTGGCAATGAGAAAGAATGAAATATGGCCTTTTGTAGCAAAATGGATGAAACTGGAAAGTGTTATGCTAAGTGAAATAAGTCATACAGAGAAAGACAGATACTATATGTTTTCACTCTTATGTGGATCCTGAGAAACAGAAGACCATGGGGGAGGGGAAGAAAAGAAAAAAAAGGGGGGGGGGGTTAGAGAAGGAGGGAGCCAAAACATAAGAGACTCTTAAAAACTGGTAACAAACTGAGGGTTGATGGGGGGTGGGAGGGACGGAAGGGTGGGTGATGGGTATTGAGGAAGGCACCTGTTGGGATGAGCACTGGGTTTTGTATGGAAACTAATGTGACAATAAATTTCATATTTAAAAAAATGAAGAATGAATGGGTCAACCAGGAAATTAAAAAAGGAATTAAAAAATATATGGAGACAAATGAAAATGAAAACGCAACAGTCCAAACCCTTTGGGATGCAGCAAAGGCAGTCCTAAGAGGAAAATACATTTCAATCCAGGCCATCTCAAGAAACAAGAAAAATCCCAAATACAAAATCTAACAGCACACCTAAAGGAACTAGAAGCAGAACAACAAAGACACCCCAAGGCCAGCAGAAGAGAAATAATAAAGATAAGAGCAGAAATAAACAATATAGAATCCAAAGAAAGAGTAGAACAGATCAATGAAACTAAGAGCTGGTTTTTGAAAAAATAAACAAAGTTGATAAATCCCTAGCCAGACTTCTAAAAAAAGACAGAGGACCCAAACAGATAAAATCATGAATGAAAATGGATTTATCACAACCAATCCCTCAGAAATACAAGCAATTATCAGAGAATACTATGACAACCTGGAAGAAATGGCCAAATTCCTAGACACCCACACACTACCAAAACTCAAAAAGAAATAGAAAATTTGAACAGACCCATAACTAGTGAAGAAATTGAATCAGTTATCAAAAATCTCCCAACAAATAACAGTCCTGAGCCAGAGGGCTTCCCAGAGGAGTTCTACCCGAGTTTATTTAAAGCAGAGTTAATACCTATCCTTCTCAAGCTGTTCCAAAAAATAGAAACAAAAGGAAAACTTCCAGACTCATTCTATGAAGCCAGCATTACCTTGATTCCCAAACCAGACAGACACCCCACAAAAAAGGAGAATTACAGGCCAATATCCCTGATGAACATGGATGCAAAAAAAACTTAACAAGATACTTGCAAATTGAATTCAACAGCATGTAAAAAGAATTATTCACCATGATCAAGTGGGATTCATTCCTGGGCTGCAGGGTTGGTTCAATATTCGCTAATCAATCAATGTGATACATCACATTAGTATAAGAAAGGATAAGAACCATATGATCCTGTCAATAGATGCAGAAAAAGCATTTTACAAAATATAGCATCTTTCTTCATAAAAACCCTCAAGAAAGTAGGGATAGAAGGAACACACCTAAATATCGTAAAGCCATATATGAAAAGCCCACAGCCAATATCATCCTCAATGGTGAAAAACTGAGAGCTTTCCCCCTGAGATCAGGAACATGACAGGGATGTCTACTCTCACCGCTGTTGTTTAGCATATTGTTGGAAGTCCCAGCCTCAGCAATCAGACAACAAAATGAAACAAAAGGCATCAAAATTGGCAAACAAGAAGTCAAACTTTCACTTTTTGCAGACGACATGATACTCTATATGGAAAACTGAAAGACCACCAAAAGGCTGCTAGAACTGATACACGAATTCAGCAAAGTCATAGGGTACAAAATCAAAGTAGAGAAATCGGTTGCATTTCTTCACATCAATAATGAAGCAACAGAGGGAGAAATCAAGAAATTGATCCCATTTACAATTGTACCAAGAACCATAAAATACCTAGGAATAAACCTAACCAAAGGTATAAAAAATCTGCATGCTAAAACCATAGAAAACTTATGAAGGAAACTGAAGAAGACACAAAGAAATGGAAAAACATTCTGTGCTCATGAACTGGAAGAATAAATAT